>NC_057797.1:695189973-695244300 GCF_018294505.1 Triticum aestivum
GGCGACCGGCCGATGAGGCGGCGGGGCACGGGACGACGGAGTTCGGGGGCGCGGCTCGCGGGCGCGCGCAGACTACGTGGGCACGACGGGGGAGAGGATGGATAAAATGTACAGGCCCACATCGGGGAAAGAGTTGCTATATATGCGTGTTGTGTTTCGTATTGTGTTTCGTATATGGAGGACAAGTAGAATAAGTTACTTCCGCAAACTCATTCACGAGAACCACACAATCTGCAAAATTTGGTGCGTCTAGACTCTAGTGTATGGGAAAGGACCCCCATTCTGCATAGTTGGAATAGCGACTTGGCTATCAAGAATTGACAACGATTCAATTACATTCCACTGGATAGCCAAATGCAGACCTTTGTTTAGCGCTAGTCACATAGAACAATCCATGGCAGTAATACGTTCTCCTCTACGAAGCCTATCAACCTATCGCAGTATAGTAGGAGTACTGCTTTTGAAAGCGCGGTAGGACACAGGGAGAGCCACGTGGTTAGGAACCACAAAAGATCTTTCCAATAGTTAATTGATTGATGAAGATAGACCTCACGTGCTCCCGCGCAAAAAAAAAGACCTCACGTGCTGGAGCAAAGCAGTTGTTTTGTGCTCCAGGTGGGGTCTTTGCATGCGGAAAGGACAAGACCAGGTGATATACACTTTCCGGTGCGGTCTTTATGTCGAACACAATGCAACAACGGCTGGTCTACTCCCTTTTATATAATCTACTATACTAAAGTATAATCTACTACTAATATACTCTCTCTGTAAACTAATATAAAAGTGTTTAAATCACTAAACTAGTAATCTAAACACTTTTATATTAGTTTACGGAGAGAGTAATAAGTACATACTCCTACTTCTACCTACTTCCTCCGTTCCGAATTACTTACCACAAGTATGAATGTATCTAGATATATTTTAGTTTTAGATACATCCATTTCTGCGATGATTAATTTGGAACGGAGGGAGTAGATGCAAGCGGCCCATGCCCAGGTAACAAACCAGTAGTTTTAATCAACGTCTACATACTCTACTTAACCAACAAGTAAAAAAAGACTGCTAATGAATCAATGATCGTCATGCGTTGGGTTATGATATTAATTGCATTGATTACTCTGTCTTAATCAGATACTCCTACTTATATTAATCCCACATGAGGGACGCATGGTTAGACAAATCAAAGATCTCAGCTCACAACCCCGCAAAAAAGAAAAAAAGAGATCTCAGCTCACGTGATGGAGCACGACCTGTTTCCTGCTGGTCGCCTCCAGCCTGCAGGGATCACCACCCACGGGGACCACAAACCATTGCTTTTCGAAGATAGCCACAGGCCCACAGGCCACAGCGAGCGAACGCACGTGTGCGGTGCGATTGAGCGCTTTGACGATTCAATGGCAGCTGATTTGCCTTCTGTTGCAAACTCCGTCTAGATTTTCCAAACTTTGTGTATACAACCTTTAATTTGTGCCATATTTTTCTACCTAAGCCAGATATTTAGTCCAAACATTCTGTGAAACACTGCTGTACACCTGTCCTTCGGACTCTTGATGAATAAATAAAGCATGTTTCCCTTAAAAAACCATACACAAATCCACCAGGTAAACATTTGAAATTATAAATTTGAGTACACCGTTAGATGTCTTTTTTTTGTGCGAATGAATGCTTGTTGTCGCCCCGAGCTTGTGAATCTTGCAGGAGAATTACAATGTGACAAAAATTGAAACAAAGACAAGGATATAAATCTAATCCATCACGTCGGCTCCGACATCCTGGCCCAAGTAAAAAAAAAGCAACCAAACCCCTTTTGTCCCACACTGCACTCCTCCGTTCTCTGACCCATGCACCGAGACCACAATGCCGCCCCCCAGGTCATGCCGAACCTTCGACGCTCCACCTCGTTGCCTCGTCGGCAAGCCATCATCGGGAGCAAAAAAAATGGCTTAAAACAAAGTAGGAGATGGAGGGGCAAACAAGTAGGGAAAAATTTGGAGCTAGCGTTAGGTGTCTATGAATTAATGGAGGTGCTCGTTTGATGTTTTAATGGAGGTGTCTATGAATTAATGGAGGTGCCCATTCTCAGCACTCTAAGACGGCAAAGCAGGCGGATCATAAGAGTAAACCAAAGCAAGATCCACAAAAAATGTTGGTAGCCTCATGCAAGATGGCACAAAAGATGTACGGGTCTCACGTGTGCTAGAGCCTAGAGCTACAGTTGTTTTCGGTCATGGTGCGGTCTTTCCTCCTATGCGTACGGATAGGGAACAGGACCCGAGGACTGTCTTTTGGAGAAAATTCTCTGTCCAACAATCAGGTTTGTGCTACGCAAAGTATACTAGTACTACTAGCGTCCTTGCTCCAGGATTGCGTTCAGAAATAGGAAAAAGAAACTACTCACTTATTCATTATTCCAACGGGGCCAAGACCAAATGACAATGCAAAGAGAGCAACAAATGAAATTTCCTCTTCGTCTATTCAGGCATTTCGATCAGAAAAAGCGCACAAAGATAAATCGCTGGAAAACCATACTGTATGTTTTCGAGAGTACAGGAAAAACATATGGCGATGCACGGAGTCCCCACTAATCTCGAGCAAATCGGACTCGCTTTTGCAATGCAAAACGCTACACCTGCTACTACATCGGGCCAGACGAACACATCCTCGGATCTATCTACTACTAGAAGCGGAGGAAAGAATCGCTGGAAACCTCGAGCGCGTGTTGCAGATCTCCAAAGCGAGACAGCTTCTACCACTACTCACTACTGTTGCATCAGGGCAAACGAACACGCATGTCTACTCAAGCGGGCGAGCTGGCGGATCGATGAAACAAAAGTAAAGCATGAAATTCATCGTAACCGAGCTACGATTCATGATATATGGTTACCAGCAGATGCTACAGCATGTACCACTAATGTGGTTCCGACTACACGAAAACAGGACGGGATCTAGAGTATGTAGATCAACAAAACTCCACGGTACGGAAGCATCAAATCACATCTCAACCTCGGTCCCCTAAATCCGAATCATCGCGAACCCTACAGGAAAGTACTACTGATGACCAGCGACAAACAAAATCAACCATCAGGCCTCCATATCCATCGGAGTCCTACCTCGCCGACGACGGCCATGCTGCCGGCGAGGCCGTTCGCTCGGTCGCCGCCCTGGCTAGGCGGCCAGGGCAGCCTCCGCCGCCGCCGCCGCCGCCGCCGCGCCCTGGCACGCGCCCTCCGCTCCTGCCTCCGCGCCCTGGCCCGCGCCCTCCGCGCCACCCGCCGCCGCAGGCACGTCGTCGTCGTCGTCACCGTCCTCGTCCGCCGGGGCGAGCGGCCCGAAGCGGTTGATCGGGGGTGAAATCCTCGTCGCGCGGCGGGGCACGGGGACGTCGTCGCGCTTGCCGGAGGGCTACAGGACGGAGACGACGAGGCGCGGCTGGGGCATCCGCGCGAGCGCCGCGCGAAGATGGGTCGCTCCGGGCCCGTTCGCCATGGGCAGGGCAGAGGAGTGGGGAGGTGGAGGTGGGGGTGGGCGTGGGCTTCGCTCTGAGCTCTCGCTTTTGGCAGGGAGGGGAGGTGGGGTTTCCTCTGGGAAATGGGATGGGATGGAAGATGAAGAGGGTGCGCTGTGAGGTGGGTTTATTTTTATACAGGCGGCGGCGGCGGACGGGGGTTCTGGAAGCATCCACTGCTCTGACGGCGTTAGCCAGCAAACGTTACCTTATTCTGCAAGTCCGCATTGGAAAGATTAATTAATTGAAGTCTCTTCAATTAATTTTGCTTTACAAATACAGGACCAGAGCCCTGCAGTTAATTACTCTATTGTATTGTACTAGTACCTCCGTTTCGGTTTATTAGTCCCTATGTATTTTGGGTCAAATTTTGACATTTGATTTAACTACAAAAAATAAGTTATATGCCATAAAAAAGCAGTATCATTGGAAACCTCTTTCGAATATGAATCCAACAATATAAATTTTGTGGCATACAACATAAGTTTTGTTGGTCAAATCTACGGTCAAAATTGGGCACCAAATACAAAGTGGACCAATAAACCCGGATGAAGGTAGTAATTTACAAATGCCGAACACGGACGCTTAATTATGTTTATAGATGCGGAGCCGATGATTTTCCCTGGCGCCACCCATCATAGTGTTTTCCCAGTATAATGACTTGACTAGTTGACGCTGTCTAGATTTACCGAAGTTCAAACTGAGTAGGAAATTTAATCAAATAAATAAATAAATAAAATCTACGATGTGTAGATATTAGAAGGGGCCGTGTGCGACCAAATTATTGTAAACGGCTTGACAAAGAATAGCCACGTCGTGCATGCTAGCATTGGAAGCGCCGAGGAGATCGACGCATAAAAAAACTGAATGAACACATCAATATCAGGGGAGATCAGTCCCAAAACTATGTCTAAACCGACTTCGCACCACCATCGCATGCATTAAGTCACCGCGGAACCAGACCTCCAATGTTTTGAACTTCCGTAAATCATTTTACTTTACTTTTCCCTATATAATTGATTCACGTGGAATGTTGACAAATCTTGTGATTTTATCTAGCATTGCACTCTTTTTTTGCAATTTCAAACATTTTCCTATTGGTATTTCGAACGTTGGTGATGGTCATTTGAACTGAAGATGTTTGGTTCTCACTTAGCATGTAAATCAAGCACAAATTGAAATTTTAGGCAGAGGTTGCGAAAAATCAAGCTGAAGTTTGCGACAGAAGGTAAACAATTACAGAGCTGGACCGCATCTCACAGTTGTGTTCGATTGCTATTTGCTGCTTCTGTCTCCGAAAAGCGAGGCCGGTGGTCCCTCTAGCTCTAGGCGACCAGCTGAAAACAAAGTCATGCTCGATGCCTCCATCTCGTGGCCTCCTTGATCTATCTAACCACCGTGTCTTCTCAGCCTAGCCACAATGGATAGTAACATGGACTAGTAACATGCTCATGTTATTAGTCTATATGTTACTACCTCTATAGTGGGGAGTAACATATGTGTGGTAACATGAAGCCCTTTATTTATTAGGCTGTAGGCACATTTTGCCTTGATATATGTGATGTTACTCATACTAGTAGTAACTAGCTATGTTACTACTTTCATCTCTTTTTTCATTTATTGCATGCCACATCACCTATTTAACCTAGATATGTATGATGTTATTATCTACTAGAAGAACGCCCGTGCATTGCAACGGGGCCACATTAACTTTAAGAGTTTAATATTACGACATTGGCGACCTTTTTAACCATCAAATCCTCACACACACAGACACACACTCTCCTTCCCTCTTCCTCACTCTCTATCCCCCTCTCCCTCTCTCTCTAACACACACACACATATCCATCTTATTGGGTACGGGACCATAATCCATCTATTTCACACATACACGCTAGTGCATAACAATATGGATTATGTGTATTATATTTGCCACCAGAACTGAGGGAATTAATTTCATGTAAATCGACCAGCCACAGCTCCAAGAATACACGGACGAGGTGGCTCGGGTCGGCGTCGGCGCCGTCCAGCGCGGGCCACGGGCCCGCTTCCAAGTGCACGTGCAATGCACGTCTTCACAAATATTATAACCAGATGTGAGAAATCACATGCATAGAAAAGACATTCTAATAGCAATCCAAATACCATACTCAATTGAATACCTAACCTGGACAATACTCTTATTTCTATGCGCCAGAAAAAATGGAATAGCAAAGCTAAGTATGCCTACATACGCTCAGATTATATATAAAAATCTTGGGTGAACAATTGCAACAAAGCACTAAGCAGCGATCAATTTAAATAAAAAATCCATTAACTATGCAGGCAGCAGGCTTGTTACAACATAGAGAGATAGGAAAATGTCACCTCCAGTAATGTAGCGCAAAGGAGTGGAACGAAGCATGAATGAGCGGTTGTCTGTTCTTCTCCATGTACATGGATCAGCAGTAGAGGCCAAGTATATAAGTACTTGACTGAACTCCACTCTTCGTGTACGGAGAGCCATGTCACCTTCTCACCGCTGCAGCATGGGAGGACGGCTGGTTCACGTGACCCACCAGCTGGGGGATCCATGGTGGCTGACCGTCGAGCTCGAGGCAGAGAAGTTGAGGGCAGCAGTGGCGAGATCCATGCCGGCCAACCGGGCGAAGAGGAGGTTGTCGGGGAGGGACACATCGGCAAGATCCGGTCACCACGCGACCTGAAGAGCAACAGTGATCTCCACAAGCTGTAGGCCGACGGCGTGCTCCATCCCCTGCAATGGGGTGACCATGGCGGTGGCCACAGCTCCTCATGCTCGCCTCGATCTCGGTGACACACCCTAAGTGTAGGAGGCAGCAACGACCTCGACGAAATCATGGCCTCCATCCCGGAACGCATGAAGGACCTCGGCCCCGTCGCAACTCCTCCCGCCGTAGTCGCACGCGGCAGCGGACCGTGGGTAGGAGGGCAGGCGGCGTCGCCTCGGCTGACGGCAGGGAGCAGCGTTGATTTCGGGTAGGTGGCATCGCGAGGACGGCCACGGCCGCGGGGAAGCACCCCGATCATGCTGCCAGGCCAATCCTTCTCCTCCAATCCCCTATCCCCGAAGATTGCACCGCTGCCCCGGTCGTGTTGTTTCCATATCCATTTTTTTCCTGTACCTAAACAAACGCGGGCGAGCGGATGGTAGAGTTTCTGTCCGCCCTCTAAAATTGCTAAACGCACTTTTGTGAGGATTATTGTTAATAAATGAATTTAATCATGTCGCTCTAAATAAATGGATTCAATCATGTGACTCTAATTACTTCGGATTGTTATGTGCACACTAAGCGGGGTGCAGTTAGGAAAGAAAATGTTTTTTAATTAAAGTGATTGAGTGATTTAAGTTAAGGTTAATTAATTTAGATTTGATTTTTAGTGATTGTTAGTAAAGTATGATGCGTCTTTAAAATCTTTTATTTGTTTCCTTAAAATCTATTATTTGTTTCCTAAAGAAATTTGCAATAATGGAAGGTATCGGTTGATTTGGATAAGTTAGTAAATTTAGATCCGTGATTGCGTGCACGTTTGGAAAGTGTTGATTTGCAAGGAAAGAGCTGAGGGGTTGTAAGTGCATCTAGTGCCACCCCTAATTGGTTTGTGAGAATTGCAGGAAAACACAGGTAGAAGTCCCTCATTGATTCGGTTTTACTACCAGAGATGACCCCTAAAAATGTATGAAGACATTGAAGACAAAGGTGGTATATGAAGATATTCACATTGAAGACTATGACAAAAGAAGACACGTTATGAAGCCTATGGAGCTCGAAGACTTAGATCTTTCGTAGTTCTTTCTATTTTGTGTTGAGTCATAGGAATCACCGTACTGTTAAGTGGGGTCCAGGAGAACTAGTCAGAATGACTGAAGTGATGCCTAAATCAAAAACATATGTCTTCGAGTGAAGACAATGAGAGCAAATCTTGTCCAGAGCCGGACAAGTCAGCTTTGCTTGCAGCCCAAGTAAAGTTGTCATGAGAGTTCGAAATCTGACCGTTGAGACACGTGCCAGTTCCTTAGTGACCCAGGGTCATTTCGGACAAATCAGGTCGGGTTGCCAAGTGGCTATAAATAGCCCACCCCCACAACCATAAATGGTTGGCTGCTCAGATTTCAGTGCACGGCTTTTGTCGTTTGAGAGCAACCCACCTCGAAGCCTTTGAGAGAAAATTCCTAATGAGGAGAAAAGCCCTAACCACCCAGAGCCAGAGTAAATTGGGCATCACTTAAGTCTTCTTGTCTGTGTGATCTGAAGACTTATTACACTTGAGGACTGTGAATCCTCCAGACGGTTAGGCGTCGAGTTCAGAGCATCCAAGAGACATTGTGGATTGCCAGTGAACGAAGTCTGTGAAGGTTTGGGAGTCTACCTTGAAGACTTACCAGAGTGATTGGGCGAGGACTAAGTGACCTTAGCTCAAGGAGATTACGGTGAGGACTTGGTGTCCTGAACAGTGTGCTCAGGACTGGGTGTCCGGGACTGTGTGTCCTAAGGTTTAAATACCTAGCCGCTCCAACCAGACGTATAGTTGTCACAGCAACTGGAACTGGTCCAACATATCATTGTCTTCAACGAGTCACTGGTTTCATCTTCACCTCCTTCTCTTGATGTTACTCATTGTGAAGTCATTGCATGCTTGCTTTATCATTTGTCTTCACAACATGAATGCATGATCTGATTGGCTTCATAACTTCTTCCTACTTGATCCTTATTACACTGAAGCTGTTTGTCACTGTGCTTTCACTCTATTGAATACATGACCATGGCTGGCCTAGTGTAATCTAACTTCCGCTGCATAGTAATAGGCATAATCTTCACTGTTTGTCTTCATAACTCTCAAGTTTTGAAGACTTTCATAAAAATCGCCTATTCACCCCCCCCCTCTAGTCGATATAACGCACTTTCAATTGGTATCAAAGCAAGGTGCTCCCTTGTTCTGTGTGATTCGGTTTAACCACCTGGAGTTTTAGCTATGTCGACTGCAGGGATAATCAAAGTCTCCACTGCTTGCCCCGTCTTCGATAGAACTGAATATCCCTACTGGAAAAATAAGATGCGAATGCATCTTGAAGCCATTGACGTCGACCTATGGTATGTCGTCGAGAACGGCGTTCCCAAGGCTGGAGAAGGTGTCACTGCTGCTGATGTCAAGAAGTTCACTCAACTGGACTCTACTACCAAAAATATCATCTGTGGTCATCTGACAAAAGGACAGTATGGCCGTGTGAGTGCCTTGAAGACATCCAAGCTGGTCTGGGACTGGCTCTCCAAGGTCAATGAAGGCGTCTCAACCCAGAGAGATCAAAGAATTAGTGTTCTTCGCAACCTCTTCAACCGCTTCAAGTGAAATGACAATGAGAATGTCCAGCACACATTTGACCGACTCACTGACATCACAAATGAGCTTCAAGCCCTCAGCGCCACTGAAATCACCAAACATGAAATCGTCAAGACGCTGCAGAGATCACTTGATAGTTCGTTTGACATTCTGGCCCTGATTATTCAAGAACGTCCTGATTTCAAGACACTCGATCCGTCTGACATACTTGAGAGGCTCAACACACATGAGTTTCAGCTTTCTGAGAAAAGAGATATCTATGGTCCAAACTATGGGCGAACTCGCGCCTTGAAGGCAAAAGTTGTCTCCTCATCTGAAGAAGAATCTGACTGCAGTTCTGATGATCCTGAAGACATTGGAAGAGAACTTGCAATGCTAGTGAAGAAGTTCCAAAAATTCACCAAGAAGAAAGGCTTCAGAAAATCTTCACGATCAAGCTCAAGGAATTATGAAGCTTCTGCTCATGACTACAAGAAGAAAACATGTCACAAGTGTAAGAAAACTGGACACTTCATCTCTGAGTGTCCACAGTGGGACAATGAGAACAGAAGGAAGAAGAAGAGCAAGGTATATGATTCTGACGACAAGAAGAAGAAGAAATACTCAAAGTCTTCTTCCAAGTCTTCATCAAAGTCTTCATCACACAAGAAGAGCTCATCTGGCAAGGCACGTGCATTTGTTGGAAAGGAGATGGATTCAGAGGAGGAGTCCGCTTCTGAGGAGGCAGAGGTGGAGTCTGAGGAGGAGTCTGATTCTGGCATTGCGAGTCTGGCTACAGCATACGTCGCCAAGTCTATCTTCAACACTGAAGACAATGACTGCATCACCGACACCGACGCAAATGACAAGAACGACTCCACTCCTACCTACTGCTTCATGGCACGCGGTGCCAAGGTAAACACACGCACTACTCGCTATCAAACATCTAGTGACGATGACTTTGAATGTGATTCAAAACCTAGCTACAAAACACTTGCTAAAATTGCAACTGAACAACAGAAAGCTATGGAACATATTCAAAAATTGTTAGACAGAAGCGATGATCTGTTGGGTGCTGAAATGACTCGATCTGAATCCTTAATTGAAGACATAAAAAACCTTCACGTTAAGTATCAGGAACTTGAAGGTCGTCATGATACTGTCTCAACAACTCATGAAAGGCTTTCCTATGATTATCTTCAAAGGAAGCAAGAACTTGAGAAATTGAGAGCGGCTCATGAAGATCTTCAAAAGGAAAACGAGTCACTTCGCTCCGAACAGATCTGTCCCGCTCAGGAAGGATTTGAACCACCATGTCTTAAATGCATTGAGCGTGATAATGCTAATTCTGTTGCTGAATGTTTCACTGCTACTGTTGTTGCAATATCTTCAACTGTTGATGTGGTGACTAACCCCTCTGCTGAGGATACCACTGCTATTGCTGATGAGAATGCTAGGTTAAAGACATTGCTTGAAACAGGGATGTACAAAAGTCTTAAAGGACATCAGACATTATGTGATGTCCTCAAGAAGCAGATTCTGAACCGAAACCCTAGGAAAGAGGGTGTTGGGTTTGTGAGAAAAATAAATGTAGATGGCTCTTACTGGAAACCTGAGCAGTACCCCAAAACCACATGGGTTGCTGCAAAGGAAATTTCAGCAGATCCATCCAACTTATCTGGCTTCACTTGTGCTAACCCCATTATCATTGATGAATCCTTTGATGCAAACTATAAACTGTTTAAGAATCAGAATGGTGAAGTGTTTGCCAGGTACATTGGTACTAACTGCAGGAATGGACCGCCTATGAAGAAGATCTGGGTTTCCAAAAGGTGTCTGGAGAATCTTCCTGTGAATGTCTTCATGACACCTCACTTGAAGAAGACAAACCTCAGACCAAAGGCTTCATACGGTCCAATGGCTTCATACAAACAGAGGACTCACCTGAGTCACACTAACGCAAATGTTTTGTAGGGAAACTATACTCAGGCATATGAATATGAGAACGGTTCATCGAACCGTGTTCATGTGACCAAAAATTATTCTGCTTATTCCTATGAGTATTATTGTCCACCTGCTAGACTATTTGCTAAGGCTTCAAAGCCAAAATTCTCAGATGCTGCACTTAGACTTATTGCTTCTAAGCCACCCTTGAAGATGTGGGTGGTTAAAAAAACTGAACTCTTTTTTTGCAGGGAAAGGTCTCCAGCAGAAAAACAAAATCTTCTGAAGCTATTGCTGGGGACCTTAAAAATCTTGTAGGGCGCAAGATAAAATGCCCGAATGGCATCATTATGTACTTTGTTCCTGAATCGCATGCTACTCTCCCTATTAGTCCTAATCTGGATCTAAGTTTTCATAACCCACTGGTTCGTCAAATGTTTATGCTTCACAATTCTCTTCGTGAAGCCTATCCCCCTAACTGCACTGTAGGGTACGACACCAGCGACTTCAAAGTCTTCAGAATGGATTATTGACAGTGGGTGTACAAATCACATGACTGGCAGAAGAAGCCTTCTTATGGACTCAACATTACGTCCATCCGACAAGAGCCACATCACATTTGCTGACACTGGTAAAAGTAAGGTATTGGGTCTAGGTAGAGTTGCAATCTCAAAGGATCAACACATGGATAAAGTCATGCTTGTTGAATCCCTTGGCTTCAACTTAATGTCTGTCTCAATGCTTTGCGATTTGAATATGATTGTAATGTTTGGAAAATATCGTTGCCTGGTACTAATGGAATCTGACAAATCTCTAGTGTTTGAAGGGTATCGGAAAGGTGATTTGTACGTGGTAGATTTCTCAGCAGGACCACAACTTGCAGTATGTCTTCTTGCAAAAGCTTCAGAATGCTGGCTTTGGCATCGGAGGCTTGGGCATGCTGACATGAGGAACCTCCACACCCTTGCGAAGAAGAAGCATGGCATAGGCATCAAGGGCGTCAAGTTCAAGAAAGATCATTTATGCGGTGCCTGTGAAGCAGGAAAGATGACAAGGGCAAAACATCCTTCGAAGACAATCATGACTACTACACAACCCTTCGAACTGCTTCACATGGATCTTTTCGGTCCCACTCACTACTCAACTTTTACTACTACTGCTTGCCTCTATGGCTTCGTCATTGTTGATGATTACTCTAGATATACTTGGGTACACATAATCCTTTACAAGACTGAAGTGCAGGATGTCTTCAGACGCTTCGCAAATCGAGCTATGAACAATTTTGGCGCCAAGATAAAGCACATTAGAAGTGACAATGGTACTGAATTCAAGAACACTGGCCTTGATACATATCTTGATACCTTGGGCATCACACATGAATTCTCAGCTCCGTACACGCCAGAGCAGAATGGCGTCGTCGAACGCAAGAACAGAACACTCATTGAAATGGCTAGAACAATGCTAGATGAATACAAGACTCCAAGAAAATTCTGGACTGAAGCCATTGATACTGCATGCCATACAATCAATCGTGTTTATCTTCACAAGCTTCTGAACAAGACATCTTATGAACTCCTAACTGGCAAGAAGTCAAATGTCAGTTACTTCAGAGTATTTGGCGCAAAGTGCTGGATCAAGGACCCACATCACACCTCAAAGTTTGCACCAAAAGCACATGAGGGCTTTATGCTTGGATATGGAAAGGATTCACACTCCTACAGAGTCTTCAATCTCTTCCATTACAAAGTGGTCGAAACAGTGGATGTGCGGTTTGATGAAACAAATGGTTCACAAAGAGAGCAACTGCCAAATGTGCTAGATGAAGTCCCAGCTAGTGAATCAATCAAGCTTATGGGAACTGGAGAGATTATGCCTTCTGAAGCTCATCCTGAAGAAGAACTCATCATCTCAGCACCTGATCAACATGAAGACAATGCTCAGCATGAAGACATTCCTCCAAACAACAACGCAGATCAGCAAGAGCAAAGTCTTCGCCCTATACATCCTCGTGTTGCAAATGAAGTGCAGATTGACAGAATACTTGACAGCATCAATGCACCTAGTCCACTCACTCGTTCAAGGGCAACTCAGCTAGCAAACTTCTGTGGGAATTTCGCATTCGTCTCAATATCAGAACCCAAGAAAGTTGAAGAAGCCTTCATGGAACCTGAATGGATTCAAGCTATGCAAGAAGAGCTTCAACAGTTTGAGCTGAATAATGTATGGGAACTGGTTAAGCGTCCTGATCCACGGAAGCACAACATAATAGGCACCAAATGGATATACCTCAACAAGCAAGATGAGCATGGTCAAGTTGTCAGAAACAAAGCTCGTCTCGTTGCTCAAGGATATACTCAAGTAGAGGGCATTGACTTCGATGAAATATTTGCTCCTGTGGCTAGGCTTGAAGCCATACGCATACTGTTGGCCTGTGCAAATCATCAAAACATACTTCTATATCAAATGGATGTGAAAAGTGCCTTTCTCAATGGCAAGATTGAAGAAGAAGTGTATGTTGCACAACCACCTGGCTTTGAAAATCCAAAACATCCTGATATGGTATACAAGCTCAACAAGGCACTGTATGGCCTCAAACAAGCCCCTAGGGCCTGGTATGATACACTCATGTACTTTCTGAAGAGCAAAGGCTTCATACCTGGTTCCCTGGATCCCACTCTTTTCACGAAGACATACGATGGTGAACTGTTTGTGTGCCAAATATATGTGGATGACATTATCTTCGGCTGCACCAATCAGAAGTACAGTGAAGAGTTTGGATAAAAGATGCAAGAGCAATATCAGATGTCCATGATGGGGGAGCTGAAGTTTTTTCTTGGTCTTCAAATCCGACAACAGCGCAATGGCATCTTCATATCTCAAGAGAAGTATCTCAAAGATTGCCTGAAGAAGTTCGGTATGCAAGACTGCAAAGGCTTCACAACATCAATGCCAGCCAAACATCATCTAGGTCCTGACGACAATGGTAAAGAGTTCGATCAAAAGGTATACCGCTCCATGATTGGGTCTTTGCTTTATTTATGTGCATCTAGGCCAGATATCATGCTTAGTGTTTGCATGTGTGCTCGATTTTAAGCGGCACCAAAGGAGTCGCATCACTTAGCTGTGAAGCGAATTCTTCGATATTTGGCTCACACCCCAACTCTAGGATTATGGTATCCAAAAGGCTCAGAGTTTGATTTGGTTGGATTTTCGGATGCTGATTATGCTGGTGACAAAGTTGATCGCAAGTCTACATCAGGCACATGTCACTTTCTGGGACGATCGCTTGTATGTTGGTCTTCAAAGAAGCAGAACTGTGTATCTCTCTCCACTGCTAAATCTGAATACATTGCTGCTGGATCTTGCTGCGCTCAGCTTATGTGGATGAAGCAAACACTCAAAGATTATGGCATTCATCTGAAGCAAGTGCCACTTTACTGCGACAACAAAAGCGCCATCAAGATTGCCAACAACCCAGTTCAGCACTCGAAGACAAAGCACATTGAAATTCGTCACCACTTTCTCAGAGATCATGTTGTGAAGGAAGACATTGATATCATACACGTCAGCACTGAAGAGCAATTGGCAGATATCTTCACCAAGCCTTTGGATGAGAAGAGGTTTTGCAAGTTACGGTGTGAGCTAAATATCTTGGAATCCTCAAATGTCCTGTGATCAGGCACACATCCTAACACTTATGCATATTGATGACTTAGATGTGCAACACACAAAGTAAAGTATATCCTCAATCAATGAAGACATACATTCTAAGTGTGAATACATTAATGTGGAATTTTACTTCGGAGCGCCACGATAATTGTGCGTCGTGTCTGGGTCTAATACTTCCTATACCGTGGGTAATGCCACCACCAAACGTTCCATTTTTGAAGTGTTTAACTCATGGCGTTACCTTGCAATATCTTCACATTGGTTTGGCTTCGAACTTAACATGTCTTCATGATTATCTTCACTACGATGATTATATATATATATATATATATATATATATATATATATATATATATATATATATATATGCTCTAGTGTTCTGTCCTCTACAGCATTCACTTATAGCTATGTCTTCTTGGTTGAATCTTTTGAACTAAGTGAATGTGATCGGATCCTAACCTCTCTATGCTTTCTATCTCAAACTCTGTCTCTCCAAGTCATATGCATTCTGTTGAAACTGTCGAATGTCTTCACTGTGTCCTTGTCAGCTGAAGACATAGAGACAACCATAAAATCTGTTTTTAATGCTCATTCCTCCACATAAGATCCGGAGAAGCAGGAACGACCGCCCGACAATTTAGGCGTGTGTGGGACATGGAACAAACCCCAAACTTCCGCTAACTGGCCACGCGTGCCTCAAATGCGAACCGCCAGGGGCACCTGCGTAATAGCACAGTGCCGCCTCTGAGTCTATAAATTCACACTTACCGCGGTCATTATCTCCTTCTTCCATCCTCGCACGAACCCTAGCGCCACCGCTAGCACTCAACGACGCCGGAGACGAAGCGCTTCGCTGCCGCAACCTCTCCAACGCCGTCCTCACGCCGACCGCGGACATCGTCCTCTCCGCCATCGCCGTAGGTGTTTTCCGTCGCCAAGTTAGGGCACGGAGGACTGAACTGCTCGGCATCAACTTCCTTCCATCTAGCAGTTCCAGTGTGGTAAATAAAACTTCTTTTTACAGCCTCTTTTGATCTCATGGTTCTGTCACTTTCTACCATAAGAAGTTTCTCTTCACACCAGTTAGATCTCTTGCTGCATCTCATAACATGCCTAGTATATTCACTTGTGCTTCACAAAGTAGTTAGATTCCTCACTTGTACTGATCTATGGGTTCGTACAAATCTGGAACCAACTTCTTATCTATAAGTGAATGTCTTCGCACAATGAGGTCAATGTCTTCTAAACTGATTAATCTTCAAAACCTTCTGAGAATGCATATGACCTCTTCTCCTTCCCTCTCACCTTAATGCTGTCACAGGTACATGTCCGTGGAAGAATCCTTCGGTTCTCATAGTCTGCACTCATTTGCAGAATTCCTACAGCATCACATAAACTCTCCTGAAGCCAGTTCCTGTTTGTCAAGAAAAGGAAAGCCTTTGAAGCCTTTGAAAGTTTTGAAGCCTTTCAAGTTAAAGTTTATGGCTTCAGTTGCAGCAGCAAGAAAGGGGGGCAGACAGAGACGTGAGGGAACTTCCAAGGATCTGCCTGAAGACTTGGCAGAAATGTACAAAACAGATCCAGAAGAGAGCTATGGGCAGCGCAAGACTCGAATCCAATGGATTCGACGCTATTGGGCAGAACAGTGGTTCAAATATCGCTTCGTCACCCAGGAGTATGCCGAAAAGAATGGTATCAAGAGTCCATGGGGGGATATCTTATACATGAACCTTGTACCCAGGACCAGAGATGAAGCCATTGCTCAAGGCTTCTACCCATGCATGGTCCGAGGACCACAGCCTGATGAAGCCCCTGCTGTGCCGAAGCCAAAGCAGACAAAGAAACCAAAAGCTTCGAAGCCGGCCCCTGCCTTAAAAATCTCAAGGGCGAAGCCATTGAAAACTGCACCTCCTGAAGTCAGTGTGCAGTCTGAAGATGTATCCCGCGTCTCCAAGCCCCTGAAGGAAACGGAGCCCCAGCAACAAACAGGCAAAGAGCTCACTGCTGCTGCCATTCTGCGCAGTGAAGCCATTGATCTATCAAGCGATGAAGATCTGGGCGATGACGCACTAGAACAGCTCATCAAAAGCAAGGAGGAAGCGGAAATCTTCAACAATCTGCCTCTCTTTGATGTCGCCATCATCCACAGCTTCATCGATGAATGGTTTGACACGCCAGATATTAGCTTCAATGATCTGCAGCTGCCTGTTGGACTCAGCATCGCCTTCCAAGGCGCAATTGCTTCAGAACTGGCCATTGCTCAGCGCATTGTTGAGCTGAAGCAGAAAATTGATCACGAAAAAGCTCAGTTCAAGAAGCACATGGCCAGCCTCAGCGTGCAGGAAGTGAGGAGCTTCAAAATCATGCTGCATGATCTCAAAGAAAACTTTCTGAAGAAGCGTGCTGAAGCTCAAGGCTCGCGTGAAAGGATGAAGTCTTTGGCAGACAAATATGTTCAAGCCTACAACGAGGCTGAAAAGCGCAAGGCACTTGGGCGTCCTGGCATCGACCCCAAGATGGCCGCAAAGAAGAAGAAGTAGCCTGTTGTAAGTGAATCAGAGGCATCAAAACAAGCAGCTACTCCGATTGTCTTCCCAACCATCACGACCGGCTCGAAGCCAAAGAGCCGGTCAACAGCTTCAGAGCTAAAGAAGGCAAGAGCTGCAGAAGCTGAAGCCAAAAAAAGAAAGAGCTCTGAAGCCTCTCCTACTGCACCCAGCAAAAAGAAGCGCAAGACCAAGAAATCTAGGGCTGCTCCCACAGAGCCCTTGATGGTTGAACCCCTTTCTGTCATTCACCCCAATGCAGAAAGAAGACTAACAGTTCATGAGCCTGCTCCCACAGAGGCACCTGACGCTGAAGATATTCCAGTAGCCGATCCAATAGTTGCTGAAGACATTGGTCATCAGGACAATGTGCAAGGTGATGCAGCCCTTCCTCAGCTTAAAACAAGCGAACTCATCAGCAAGGTGATGCAGCCCTTCCTCAGCTTGGAAGCCTTGGGACAGCCTCAAGACCAGTCTGCAGAAATTCCGGCTGCATCAGCCGAAGACAATGAAGAAGCACCTCCAGAACCCACTCCCTCGCTCCATCAAGATGCAGTTCCCCAGGAGAACGTGCCTGAGGCTGTCCCTCCAACTACAAACACTAAAGCCAATGTGGAGCCTGCCCCACCAAATGCTTCAGCGGACATCGAAGCCACTGAGCCAGACACTTCAGTTCCTGAGTCTGCTGCAGGTCCACAATTTGATTATCACATAGAGCACAGGCCTCATGTCCAGAAGCCAGTCCCAAGGCTTCCAAGGTTCCCAGGTCCTGCATCAGCACCTGGCTCCTTCGATATAAACAGCTTCAAGGCAGACAACACATTTTTCAATAGCTCCAAGAACCCCTATTCAAGGGAAAGGATTGTATCAGACAGGTTCTGGAGCTATTCACAGCGCAGCTATTATTCATGCATCTTATACAACCAAGGTCGCATCTTCCCTCACAAGCGCCTTGAGGTTGAAGCCATTGCTGGTTTGCCATGTCTTGAGGAAGCTTTGGACTGCTTCAGGCAAGTGGGTTTGCTGCCATTTGTGACTAATGAAGAGCACTGGAACGAAGAGCTTCTGCTTCAGTTTTATGCCACTCTCCATATCAAAGGCTACAACAGAGATTCGAAGACTTGGATCCTGGAGTGGATGACCGGAAACGTCCATCATGAAGCCAATGCATTTGATCATTGAGCTCACCGGCCTGCCCACTCCAGAGATCCGAAGACTTGGATCATTGAGCTCACCGGCCTGCCCACTCCAGGCGAATTCTTCGAAGAAGGCTACCAACCACATTCTGAAGCTATTGAGAGTATTTTCCAGAGACCTGAACCAAATATGAGTCAGATGCTCTCAATGATGAAGCCATTGCCTCAGGATGCACCCTATCCAACTGAGTTCTTCGTTGAAGACCTAGAGTACCTGCCCAGGACAATATATCATATTATCCGGCGGACTCTCTGGCCCATTAAGGGACACTCTCCACATGCCAAAATTGAGGGTGCAATGAAGACTCTCATATTCTATATCATGCATGGCAAATGCTTCAACGCACAGTGTCTTTTCATACGACAACTTGCTGCGTCAGGCTCGGACTTATTTGGTCTAAAAATCTATGCTCCTTGGGTGATGAGGCTGATCAAACTGCACTCTACAATTTCGTATCAGCCCTCAGCCCGAAACCATCGCATCTTCCTGCCAGATGTGGATATCTCTGCTGAAGCAATATACCCTGAGCCTGCCAAGCAACCAATAAGTCTTCAGAATGCCGAACACCAGAGCTTCACGCAGAATGTTGAAGGTGTTGAAGCCATGTCCAGGGTCTATTCGATGGCTGGCACTACACGTGCACCAGCATCTACTGAAGCCACAGATAGCACAAACGCTCCAAGACCCAAGAAGCGTGCTCGTGTCCTCACTGACCGAGAGCTTCTTGTAGCCCTTCACCAAAAGCAAGATAGGCATCACGACTGGCTGAAACGTCAGATGAAGAGCCTCTTGGTGGATGTCAATCGTCTTCGAAACCTGGCCACCAAGAATGCCTTCGTTACACATGAGACTTGCCGTCGTACGTGGAAAGGGCTCTCAATGATCTGCACTGAAGCTGAACTTGAAGAGGATGGCTTCACAGAGCGCCTCAAATTTGACACCACACCTCCTAGGAGGGCTGTGATGCACAACACACCGTCACTTGAAGACTCTGAGTATTCCTCATCTGCTGCCACCGTCACTGCGAGGATCATTGATGAAGATGATGATGCTACTTCACCTCCACCCGCTTCAACACCTCAAAGCTCAGCACCGCCAAACAACTCCACCGACCCTGCTGTGCCTGGGAACGCGTAGAAAACTCTATGTCTTCAAACCTTTTTGGTCATTCCTGACAAAAGGGGGAGAAGTATATGCTGTTTATAGTCTTCAAGCGGGTCAATATGGGCGGGTGCCTTGTTTTGTTATACTAAAACTCGATGGTCGTCTGCTACTTGTTTACCACTCTGTTTGCGAAGATAAATTCCGCATGTGCGACGATAAATTCCGCACTCATCTCATTCTGCAGACGTCCATTTTCCATTATGCATGTCATTATCTTCATATACTTTCACATGCATAGTGGATTGTCATCATAAGCTGAAGCTGATCTCCATAAGTACAACCTGCCATGTGCATTTGCATTCCAAAAGAAAATTAACTTATATGCACATCTTCAGGGGGAGCTCTTGCAACTTATGAAGACAATTCCTTTACAAACTTCACACTTTATATTCCCCGTTAAAAACTTCAACTAGTTTGTCATCAATCACTAAAAAGGGGGAGATTGTAAGTGCATCTAGTGCCACCCCTAATTGGTTTTGGAGTATTGATGACAAACCTAGTTGAGGGACTAATGTGTTTGTGAGAATTGCAGGAAAACACAGGTAGAAGTCCCTCATTGATTCGGTTTTACTACCAGAGATGACCCCTAAAAATGTATGAAGACATTGAAGACAAAGGTGGTATATGAAGATATTCACATTGAAGACTATGACAAAAGAAGACACGTTATGAAGCCTATGAAGCTCGAAGACTTAGATCTTTCGTAGTTCTTTCTATTTTGTGTTGAGTCATAGGAACCACCGTACTGTTAAGTGGGGTCCAGGAGAACCAGTCAGAATGACTGAAGTGATGCCTAAATCAAAAACCTATGTCTTCGAGTGAAGACAATGAGAGCAAATCTTGTCCAGAGCCGGACAAGTCAGCTTTGCTTGCAGCCCAAGTAAAGTTGTCATGAGAGTTCGAAATCTGACCGTTGAGACACGTGCCAGTTCCTTAGTGACCCAGGGTCATTTCGGACAAATCAGGTCGGGTTGCCAAGTGGCTATAAATAGCCCACCCCCACAACCATAAACGGTTGGTTGCTCAGATTTCAGTGCACGACTTTTGTCGTTTGAGAGCAACCCACCTCGAAGCCTTTGAGAGAAAATTCCTAGTGAGGAGAAAAGCCCTAACCACCCAGAGGCAGAGTAAATTGGGCATCACTTAAGTCTTCTTGTCTGTGTGATCTGAAGACTTATTACACTTGAGGACTGTGAATCCTCCAGACGGTTAGGCGTCGAGTTCAGAGCATCCAAGAGACATTGTGGATTGCCAGTGAACGAAGTCTGTGAAGGTTTGGGAGTCTACCTTGAAGACTTACCAGAGTGATTGGGCGAGGACTAAGTGACCTTAGCTCAAGGAGATTACGGTGAGGACTTGGTGTCCTGAACTGTGTGCTCAGGACTGGGTGTCCGGGACTGTGTGTCCTAAGGTTTAAATACCTAGCCGCTCCAACCAGACGTATAGTTGTCACAGCAACTGGAACTGGTCCAACATATCATTGTCTTCAACGAGTCACTGGTTTCATCTTCACCTCCTTCTCTTGATGTTACTCATTGTGAAGTCATTGCATGTTTGCTTTATCATTTGTCTTCACAACATGAATGCATGATCTGATTGGCTTCATAACTTCTTCCTACTTGATCCTTATTACACTGAAGCTGTTTGTCACTGTGCTTTCACTCTATTGAATACATGACCATGGCTGGCCTAGTGTAATCTAACTTCCGCTGCATAGTAATAGGCATAATCTTCACTGTTTGTCTTCATAACTCTCAAGTTTTGAAGACTTTCAAAAAAATCGCCTATTCACCCCCCTCTAGTCGATATAACGCACTTTCAATTGGTATCGGAGCAAGGTGCTCCCTTGTTCTGTGTGATTCGGTTTAACCACCTGGAGTTTTAGCTATGTCGACTGCAGGGATAATCAAAGTCTCCACTGCTTGCCCCGTCTTCGATAGAACTGAATATCCCTACTGGAAAAATAAGATGCGAATGCATCTTGAAGCCATTGACGTCGACCTATGGTATGTCGTCGAGAACGGCGTTCCCAAGGCTGGAGAAGGTGCCACTGCTGCTGTAGTCGATATAACGCACTTTCAGGGGTAAATAAACCGGTGAATAAGAAACCAACATCGAAAAAAATCTACGACGGTTAACCTACGAAAAAAAACCGGACGAAAGTGATGGGACGAAAAAAAACCTGGAAGTGAGACTACCGACTGCTTCATTAGGAGTAGAGATGTTACTCCCATTGTGGGTAGTCTCAAGTAGTACTAATACTGTATTAATTTACATTGACTATTCTAGCAATTAATGTATCATAACCCAATGCATGGCAATCATTACAGTAAGTTTTTTGCTCCTTGATTAATCATTAACTACTCCTGGATCTTGTCCGATTCTATACTCCCTCCATCCATTTTTACAAGTCCTTACCCCAAAATCAGTTTTTCCACAAATACTAGGACGAATTAGCCTCGCGTCGCGCATGGCCATTTACTATGTGGCACACCACGCCTGGCCTTTTCCATCCTTATTTAATGTTGTGCATGCATTCAGGGCTTCGTTGATTCACAGAAATTGAAAATACATACTCCCTCTGTTTTTATTTACTCGGCTTAGTAGCTTTGGTCAAAGTCAAGCTTTGTATACTTTGATAAAGTTTATAGACAAAAATACTAACATGTACAATAATAAATCAATACCTTTAGATTCAATATTGAATGTATTTTCGCATCATATAATTTTTTTATGATAAATATTTATATTCTTTTCTATAAACTTGGTCAAACTTTACGAAGTTTGACTTCAGTCAACTCTAATATGCGGACTAAATAAAAACAGAGGGAGTACATGACTAGCAAGGAGTATTTGGTGCCAAAGGAAAAAATAAATATAAAATGAGGTTGGTGTGGTCTTAGGGCATCTCCAGCCGCGCCCCCAACAGGCCCTCCCTAGGCGATTTTGCTGCGCCGACGTCAAAAAAAGGTCCCAGTCGCGCCCCAGAAGCCCGTTTTTCGCCGGCTCGGGTCAAAACTGGTGCCGGCGGATCCAGGCCGAACCCGGCGCCCTGGGAGGCACTTGGGGAGCCGGCACAAGCGAAAAAGGCGCGTGGGCCCGCCCTGGAGGCGACCCGAGGGCCTTTTCCTGCCGTTTCTTGACGCTTTCCCTTGCATCTCTCCCGCTCGCTCGCCTTCCTCCTGCCATTCTCTCCCTTTCTCCCGCCAAACCCCCTCCCGCTCGCCTTCTAGTCGCCGCCATGCCGCCGAAGAAGTACGCCATGCCGCGCGCGGCGGCAACCGCGACTGGCGCCGTAGCCCAGCCGAAGCAGAGGAAGCCGAGGGCGCCGCCATCGAAGCCACCGGGCCTGTCGAACACAGAGTGGAGGGTGGAAGTTCAGCGCCGCGAAGCAGTCACCGCCGACAGGCGGAACAGGGCCATAGCCAAGAAGGCCCGCGACAACGCGGCGCGCGCGGCGGCGTCTTCCTCATCGGTCGACCAGGCGGGGATGAATCCACCCATCGTCAGCCACGCCCAGTACGCGCCCTGGGGACAGCAAGGCGTCGGATCTCCATGGGGTTCATCGTCGCCCGGCTACGCCGACGGCGACGCGCACGGTGGGTTCAACCCAAACGTGACCTTCCCTTATGGTCACCCCTCTACGCGCACGCCCTCGCCCGCCTTCGTCGGCGTGCAGTACCCTCCATACAACTACTCGCCGCCCGCCGCCTACGCGTCCACGCTGACGCCCCATCTCTATCGTGGACCGCTGCCCTTCTCGCACCTCGGCGACGCCGACGACACGGGAGCCGACATGAAGGACATCATCGCGACAGGATCGACCGCTGCCGCCGCGTCTCCCGGGTTCGCCACCCAGGACGAGGTAGTGGATCTCAGCGGTGACATGGAGGCCGAGCTCGGCTACGTCTACGGCGAGGACGCGCAGGAACCCGAGGGGGAGGAGGAGGACGAGGAGGAGGAGGAGGAGGAGCCAGCTCCTGTTCCGATGAAGGGGCGCCAGAAGAAGAAGCGGGCGGCTAGGTCAGGTGAACCGCGCATCAAGTGGACGTCCAAGGAGGAGGAATGCCTCGCCGAAGCATGAAAAGTCGTCTGCCTCGACCCGACCACCGGCGCGAACCAGAGCTTGGAGACGTACTGGGACCGCATCAAGGCCGAGTTCGACGAGCGGAAGCTCGTCGACCCCTACTTCAAAGGCGTCTACATGCAGTGCGGCTCCAAGGCGATGGCGAACCATTGGGGACGTATCCAGTTGGCGTGCAACAAATGGCATGGAATCGTCGAGGAGGTCGCGGCTCGCCCGGAGAGCGGCGTCAGCGTTGAGGATCAGGTACGCACGTCGTTCGCCCGCATATCTTCGTCGTCTACGCCTGCCGCCCGCCAACTGTTCGTCCCTCCATGCAGCTGCAGCATATGTTCGCCATGTATCGGGGCGACAACCAAGACGCCGACTTCAAGCACCTCCACGTCTACAAGCGCATTGACAAGTGCGAGAAGTGGGCGGAAGTCCGACGTGCCCTCGACAAGGCCAAGGAGACATACAAGCCGGACGCGACGACTCCGGGCGCGTCAGAGGGGCGGCCGGACGGCCACAAATTGACAAAGAAGGGGAAAAACACCGACGCGGCAACCGCGCGAGTGCAGGAGTCCATCGAGCATTGCCTCGCCGACGCCCAGGCCCGGGCCGTCCTACGCGAAGAGAAGACCGAGGCGCGGTGGTCGTCGCTGATGAAGAACAACGCCATCAAGCTCGACCTGCTCCGGACGGACGTCGCCGCGAAGAAGAGGAACACCGACATGGCTTTTCTGATGGGCGGGGCGGACATGCTCCAGAGCAACGACGAGAAGCTCAAGGCGTGGTACCTGGTGCAGCGCGGCCTCATCCTGAGCGAGCTGCCGACGGCAACGCCGACGACGCCCACGACTACACGGATGCCAAGCCCGAACGACGCCTCTACATCGCCGCCCAGCAGTGCCGGAGCCGCGCCGACACAGCCCAGCACCGAAGAAGCTCCGGCACCGCCGAGCCCGCGCACGCCGACTCCGCCAACGCCTCGATCCGACCCCGCCGAGTGAATCATTGCGCACGCGAACTTGCGGCGGCGGCGCTCTGTTTTTTGTAACGCCAGACTACGTCCGATCGCCGGATTTGCGGCGTCTTTTGAGAGCGGGAACGACCAAGTTTAAATTTCCCGCATCCTGGGGCCGGCGCGTGGGGGCGTGACTGCAAGCTAGATCGTCCCCAGGGGCCGAACTAGCGCCGGCACGCTCCCAGGCCGCTCTATTTAGGCGCCCTGGGGGGCCGAACGGCTGGAGATGCCCTTATGAAACACTATAGTACAAAAGATTTGAGGGGAAGAATTCCTATGGGATCCAAACCTATGAATCAAATGACAAATGTAGGAAAATTTTCTAAGGATATCAACGCTTTAAATCTTAATTTCTTTCCTTAGAAACTTGCGTCTGTACATACCAAGTTTGGCTCTCAGAAACTTGCCAGAAAACAAGGTAGTTTCGGTGCTCTGTACTTAATAAATTTGCAACTTTCTTTTTCCTTTCCCCATCATGCACGTTGTTTCTTCGAGTTACGTGACATTTATTTTTGTCATGCCACTTCTGCGGGGCATGAACTCTCCATTCCTGCTCTCTTCCAATTGTTATCTTTGTTTCCAGAAAACCCCCCGCTCCCCTTCTTCCTCACTCTCACTGCACCTCGCTAGACTAATCTCCTCATTCATCACTCTACCCAAATCTCTAAGCTTGATGTCAGCCTCCCTAAACTTGACTTGTAAGTTTCTCCGCAATTAGCTCTTCATTTCTATCACAATAAGATGGACTTCAGCGAGGATGAGAATGGGTAAGCTATTAAATCTGGGATGAAGTTTCTCAAAACAAAAACTGCCGAGTATTCGGAGAATCAACTTCTTTTTCCCTTTTCTTTATTTAAGAAACACTTTTTGTTTAATATATAACATTTTTGTGAAAATTAAGAACATTTTTTTCTAAAAATGCGTGAACACTTTCGGAATTACATTTATAATTTCGCTAACACTCTTCAAATTTCATGAATACTTTTTTCAAAATGGTAGATGAACTTGTTTCAAAAAAGTATGAACATCTTCTAAAATACGAGAACAATTATGAATTTCTTGAATATTATAAAATGATGAACATCCCTTTAAAATGTCCCGATCACTTTTAAAAATATCGCGAACATTTATGAAGAAAAGTGTGAACACTTTTGAAAACCTCATTTTGTAGTATAAAGAGGGATCTCCCTGCGATTTTCATTTATCAGATACCACTAAATCTTTTACAACTACTCCCCATGTCCCCAAATAAATGTCTTAAACTTAGTACAACTTTATACTAAAGTTGGTACAAAGTTAAGACACTTATTTTGGGACGGAAGGAATACTAAACAGGAAATAGAAGATATTACACACCAGGTATCCTAGGGCACCTAATAGCTCAAGCTGGCCATGATCTATCGAAAGTCACCTGGGATTTCAGATCATCAGCGGCAGGTACCTAGGAAGACAAGAAGCAACGTTTGAGACTCTGCTTATGCTAATACATGAGACCAACTACAAGACTACAGTGCAAACTATAAACGTCGGTCATTACAGATATATTAAGCTTGAGCAGACTACAACAACAAATAACCAAAATTAGCTTCTCAATCATTAGGTTCTTACATCAACTAACTTCCTAGATCTTCACTGTAGTCGTAGCACACCAAAAGGCCAGCCTCGAGATGCACATAATGCTTCATTTTCTGTCTGGTCTAGCATTCCTACCACCCACTTCAGTTTTCTATGATTTTCATGTTTTTTCTACAAAACAGTCCAATCACTTAGCCACCTATAGCAATCATTTTAATGGGGACACAAGGGTCGGTAAATTCTGCATTGTCAAATACTCCCTCCGATCCATAATGTAGTGCCTATAGATTTTTGCAAAAGTCAAACAATACAAACTTTGACTATAATTATAGAGAAAAGTAGGTACATCTAGAATATCAAATGACATCATTGGCTATATCATGAGCTATATTTTCAGAATGTGCATGTTTGATATTGTAGATGTAAACAATTTTCTCTATACACTTGGTCAAAGTTGACAAAATTTGACTTTCACAAAAATCTATAGACACTACACCGTGGAATGGAGGGAGTACAGTATTTCTCATTTTTCAAGTGGTTCGAAGGACCACAGACACTCCTGTGAATATCATATGTTTATCATCAGTTCTAAAACTTTTCAACCAAGTGTTAAACAAAGCCTCAGTATTGTCAGCTATATGAAGCAAATTGAAAGAACATTTTATAATGTTCTATAATATTCTAGCCAAGGAACGTTTCATGAAAAGATGATCAATAGATTCATCTAAACCATAGAAGAGCCAACCAGATAAAAATCTTAACTCTCTGAAGAAAAATACACATAAATCTGTGGAAAAATGCATACCAGTTCAATCAGTTTTCTATAATTAATATGATTTAACAGAGCAAGCACCATTTTTTTCAAGGTCAGCCTAATAGTATGTTTTTCATCAGTGAGGATAATATCAGCACACTGGATCAAATTACAATGATTCCCTAAGAAGGATCCTTTTGAAATGTATTTGGTCAAATCCTTTTCCGAGCATCAGCGAATGATATGTTTTTGTCAAAGCAACTGTTATATATTCTAGGAAAATTGTATTGGAGTGGTTTATCTCCCAACCAGCAATCTTCCCAAAATCTATCATTTTTTCACTCTTTTAGAAACATCAAGAACATTTTTAAATTACCTAAAAACTTGTTTATATTAAAGTAAAAGGGAAATGAATAGCTGTTGGGCGAGGTAGAGGCTGGCTTATCGCAAAAGAGGAAAAAAGAAAAGAGGTGGAGGCTGGCGTACGTACGTGGTGGTATGGGGCGAGCGGCTGCACGGCAGAGATGGAGGCGGTGGCGGCCACGGGCGTGACCAGCGGAGGAGGATAGCGACGTGGCAATGGTGAGGTGATTAGGACGTACTACGTGGAGTGGCGCCTTTGGCTAGGACCGCGTCGGCCGCACCAATGTTGTCTACGTCGAGCAATCGGAGGCGGAAAGCAACCATGCTCCATGGAACTGCCGTCTACATCGATGGCGTGACCTGACACCAGTTGCTATGCACCACGTTCTTGTCGAGGTATAGCGCTGCATGCAAGCGTGGTGCTCGTCCTCGCTATAACCATAAAAGTTACTCCGATGTGATGTGAGCAAGATCTTCGCGGCTGCGAACCAACCTGTGGTTGGATGGTTAGAGGGATGGTGATATCCCAGCTCATCAAATTTATTTCTAAATTTATTTCAGGATTTTCGGTGATGTTCATTCAGTGAGAGGAGATGTTACCATCGACGACGAGGCGCCTACGGTGACTTCGTAAATCTCAAGATGATATGCCGGCTCAGTCTTTCGGATGTGCTCATAGGGATAGGGTGTGCGTGCGTGCATTCATAAGGATGAGTGTATGCGCGTGTATATAAGCACTCGTGTCTGTACAGATGTTCGAAAAAAAGTCTTGACGGCTCTACGGGAAAAAAAGGGCTAACATATTGAACTCTTCGATTCTTTTTCCCAAAGTTAAGACGTGGCTAGATCATATATCCCAAACCCTGATGTTTTTGATAATTAACCAGCAAACTAGTTTTAAGTCATATTTTCACTTTGGCAGGAAACCCCCTGATATTTGGGTGAATCAACCCATAGTACATACCAAACGCTTTAAAAAATATTTATATCTTTTAAAACCTAACTCCAAATTTAACATGTTATATATGAAATCTCATTAGAAAAATGTGTAGAATATGAATGATGTTGTTTTACCTGTTAATTATTTTAAAATTCTATTTAGAGTGCAATCTTAATCAATAATTCGTGATCCGTTTTTCTTTCACATTGGTGCCGACCCGGATTGAAAATGAACATCTCAACAAAACCAGAATTGGAGATGGAAAAATCATTTATAATCACGCAAGCACACCTCGCAAAAACCTCACAGGACAAAAAAAAAGCAGATTTCTCATCTTATGTCGAGAGAGAGATATACCATACGATTGGGAACATTCTGACGCGTTATGGCTGTGTGAGCACTGGATCGACCGTTAGATGGTGGAAAGGAGGATAAGTGGCCATAGATGGGATGCCATGTGTTGAAACAAAGGACGTATGTGGATTTATTGGGGTCCTGAGTCATGGCTATTGGGTTAGGGGAGTGTGATATTCTTTTTCGTACAACGCACGGACTCTTTTGCTTGTATCCATTATTTCAACTGTTCAATTTAACGATGGATCAAGTGGGTGAGGTGTGCTTTTGGTACACCCCTGTTCAATCAATAGTTCGAAAACGGTATTTTCCTTCCATCCACATGTGTTAAAAGAGTTAAGAAGTTAATCCTTCGAGCGTAATAAAAAAATCACTTAGCGGTACAAAATTCTATGGCGGAATGTAACTCCTAAAGTGGTTTAATTAATTCCTTCATCTCACCTATACAAGACCGCTTGACAATTGTAGTACTTTCTCCGTCGTCACGGTTTACACAGCATGCTTCAACAATCTCTGGGACCAAGGTGATTAGCGATTGGACTGAAAAATACCGGGAGTTATACCACGACGCCTAATTACTGGAGAAATTAATGCGTACACACATGTATGGAGTGTTTCCACCCCGCGTACATATATGCATGCATTTATTCCACCCCACATGCACACTGGCATGAAGAGAAAATTATAGGCTTGATTGTGGTTACCACGTTTTAATTAATTGGGTATTAAACCAAACACTCTTGTGGTGGAAATGCATTAGAATTGAAGCACGTCATGTAAAGGAGGAGTACTATTATTACTAAGCGATCTTCTGTGAATATACATTGTAAGTAGCGGATAATATAGGTTTAGTGACCACATCGTCATTAAGTATTCTCATTGTGCTGAGGCTCACTGGTGCCAAGGAGAAATTGACGCCCGGCTCACCGCCGCACCGCCACTGCTAGCGGCGACAACCACGGGTGTCGGTTTTTTACTTTCTGGGGGCACTGCCATAGCCTCTTTCTACGCCCCTCTTTTAGCTAAGGGGAAAGCCTAGGTCTGATTCTCCGGTGTCACGGCGTCGTTTTCCTTCATGAATGTGCTATCTTGCTCGCCAATGGCATCCTTAGTGTTGGCTTTGGCGATGTTGAGCTTCATGTTGGTTCGGCCTGCCCCTCTAGATCGGGGCTTCGCGGGTTTAGCAATCGTGTATCCCTTGTTTGGGCCGAGCATCCCTTATCCCTCTGCTCTAGGCACCATGTTCACGGCTTTTTGTGTTCGTGTCATGAGTTGTACACTCTCTGTACTCATTTCATCCACTTCTATCAATGAAAGATATGCAAATTTTACGTATTCGCGAAAAAATGGTGCTAGCACTCTCCCACCTTGCAAAAAAATAGTGTGGTCCGTTGTCGGAGGGGGCATGGCTTTGTCGGACACGAAGTATTTAGCGGGCACGACGGTAGTGTGTTCGCTGGGCTCAACTAAGGTGAGTTTGTCGCACACAATTTCTTAGGGTGGTGCGCCCAAGTCGAGCTCCGCCTGCGCTACCAGTGGCGAAGCCAAGGGGAACGAGTAAGCCAAGTAGTGGCTCATTTTGTTTGTTTTGCCCGGGGAGGGGGGCAGGGGTGCGAGTAGAACCTGATCCAACCCAGTACCATAACAAAAACACGTCTTGCTCAGCTAGCCCTAGAAACTGAAGGCCTTTATCGATCGTTCTTGACAACGTTGCTCCTATGGAAGTAAGGAAGCGGAAAGCCGAGATGGTTCAACTCCAGCGATGTCACGCTGTGCCCGGTGGCCGGCGACTTCGATTGTGCAGCGATTTGCAATGCCATAAGGAAAAGTTATGTGTTTAGTCTGCCTTCTGTGATGTGTATTATCATATTGATTTGCATACTACTAAATGTCTTTTCCAATATACTCCCTCCATAAACTAATATAAAAGCGTTTAGAATACTAAAATAATAATCTAAACGCTCTTATATTAGTTTACAGAGGGAGTACATACTATGATTTGATTTAGATGGAATAGCTCATGTGTGTGATAATTTTCTCTTTGTTTTAGCCTCACCAATTGTTTTTTTTTGAACTGTTATCCTCAGTAATTGTTATCGGAACAATTTTTTTTTAAAAAGGGGGACTCCCCGGCCTCTGCATTAGAACGATGCATACGGCCACAATTATTATTAAAAAAAATAGTTCAACAATGTCTTGCAGTCTGCAACAAGATGATAAACTGGCTCACAGAGAGCAACAGAAACAAAGACAGAAAAGGCCCAAAAGCCACAATCGGCTGGCAAAATATAGATAGGTAAACTAATCGTCTATCCTATTACATGACCGCCATCCAAACCGGTTGAAGATATCCCGCGCTACCATCTCCCACCGGAGAGATCCAGTAACCAAACGCTTCCTGGCCTCCATCGGAGTGAGTAAGGGCATCTCCAGCCGCGCCCCCAGGAAGGCCTCCCCAGGCGTTTTTTTGGCGCCGGCGCCGAAAAATCGGCCCAGTCGCGTCCCCAGGAGCCCGATTTTCGCCGACTTGGGCCGAAAACAGCGCCGGCGGACCCAGGCCGAACCCGATGCGCTGGGGGGCGCCCGGGGGCGCCGGGGCGAACTGTTTTGGCGTGAAACAGCTGCGGGCCCACCGCGTCAGCGACTCTACCCTCTTCTCGCCCCTTCGTCGTCCTCATCGCCTCGTTTCCCGCGGCGAATCAATGCCAAAGTTGCCGCGCTGGTCAGCATGCGCCATTGATGCCTCACGGGCGGCGCAGTGAAGACCGGATGACGCGCGTCCCTCGCCCTCCCTCGCCCGCCACGCGTACTCACGGCGGCTCGCACACGGGCGGCGCCTTAGCCTATATAAGACGCGCCCCAGCGCACTCGGCGACTTGCACTCTCTCGCCGTCGTCGTTCCTCCCTCTCCTCTCTCTCGCCGTCTCCAGTTCATCACACCCATGGCCGAGCGCTTCCCAGGCGATGGCGCGGCGGCGAACGGCTTCGGCCGCCACCATCTTCACGAGAACGAGGCTCGCCTCCTTTTCGAGGCCGAGTACCCGGTCCCGCCGGACATGCGGGTGCCCGGGGCGTGGAGGATCAGCGCCGGTGGCGTGCCGGTGCCCCCGATACCCACCGGCGCGGCGCGGCGTGCGGAGATCGCACGCATCCGCTCGTCCCTGCCGCGTGCGGCGAGGGAGGGGCCATGGTACGTCCCCGACAGCCCGCTCTGGGAGCCTTATTTCCGCCGCCGTCACACCGAGCAGCTTGAGGCCACCAACGGCGCCGAGCCCTCCGGCAGGCTCAACGCCGTCGGCCGGCGTCGGTGGTGGGGCGTGCCCGGGCGCACGTTGGAGGCCATCCTCGAGTACATCGAGGGCGGCAACACGCCGCGCCTCGAGTACCCCGCTCCCCCGTCCTTCACACGCCGCCGGTGAAAGAACATGCGGTGCCCCCATGTTTGGTTTTGGTAATTGATGACAATCTCTATGGACTAATGGTTGCCTTGAGTTATATTTGAAGGTTTTGTCCATAGGCTTTTCTTGGAGTACATGTGTTGGGTTCAAGGAGAGTTTGTGTCGACCAAGGTGCTATTCAAGGAATTACCTAAAGATTGGTCTTGTGAGAGGTTGATCAAGACTAAGTCAAAGAGTGAATCAAGTTGATCAACCCACAAAGCGTAGAAGATGTACCGAGAGGGATCAAGTGATCCCATGGTATGGTAAGCATTGCCAATTACGCTTTGTGTACTAACCCATGGTCTTCGTGAGGGTTCTTTGTGGGGTTAGGTTGCGGTGTGCGAGTTCAAGTGGAGCATCATGAAGAGATCAAATGCTTGAAGCTTGCCGTCCTTTATGGTGACAATGGACTTGTGAAGATGTGCGGAAGAGTGGCTCACCCATAGTGGAGTATGGGGGAGCAATCAACTAGTCTTCATCAAGTCAACCCAATCAAGAAAGGTGGTCCAACTTGAGGGAGTCAAGATCGTCATCGTCTAGCTCAAATGGACCATGTGCAAGGCAAAGGTTTGCCCTTGGTAGGTTTTCTATTTTACCGGTCTCATGATGGTAGTTGGGAGACCGGGTTATAGGATCGATTGCCATACTATCAAGGGGGGCTCTCAATGAGTAGCTTGATCGTATCGTTCATAGAGAGCTCAAACCATTGCATCCTTGCATCATCTTTCTTGGTTCTTGTTTGGTTCTCTTTGTGAGTCTTAGAGCTTATGGTCATCTTGATGACAAGCTTGAGTTCATTGAAAACGGAGTTCGCATGCATCTTCTATGATGTTGGAGGTTTTGCCGGTTCTTCTCGGTTGGAGGTTTCACTCCTCTATTTGTTGGCTTTCCTCTATTTGTTCGCTGTTTTGATGCTACTCGTTGTCTTGTTCTCAACAAGCTTGAGTTTGCTCAATTCGGAGCTCATATGCAGAAGTTATGGCAGTTATGATTTTCTTGTGTGTGGTTTTTGTCAGGGTCCCAGCGGTAGTACCGTGGTACCCAGCGGTAGTACTGCTAGGAGTCACAAGCGGCAGTACCGCTCCGCAGCGGTAGTACCACGGGCCACAGCGGTAGTACCGCTTAAGCTCACTAAGCGGTAGCACCGCTCCTCGGAGCGGTAGTACGGCTTGATGGTCTCAGCAGTAGTACCGCTGCGGCTCCGTGCTCCTACCGCCTCGACTCGAGTGCGCTTTTTCTCGTGTCGGGTTTTGCGGCAGTTGCTGCGGTAGTAGTGGCGGTAGTACCGCTTATTAGCGGTAGTACCGCCCTGCCTCCACGGTAGTACCGCTCTGGGTCCCAGCCCCAACCCCTTTTCTTCTGGCGCGGCAGTACTGCTGAGGGGGAGCGGTAGTACCGCTTATGAGCGGTAGTACCGCCCTGCCTCCGCGGTAGTACCGCTCTCTGCGTGGTTGAGTGGGGGATAACGGTTGGATTTTCCCCCTCCTATAAAAGGGGGTCTTCTTCCCATTGAACCTTATCCTTTAAGCTCGTGTTCTTCCCCCATTGTTGACCTTCTTCGAGCTTGCTAACTCTCAATCCCTCCATGGATTCTTGCTAGTTTTTGAGGGAAAAGAGAGAGGAGATCTAGATCCACATTTCCACCAATCACTTTCTCCTCTATGTGAGGGGAACCCCTTGGATCTAGATCTTGGAGTTCTTGGTGTTCTCTTTCTTGTTCTTCCTCTCACCTTCCTCCCTAGCATTAGTTGCTTCGGTGGGATTTGAGAGAGAAGGACTTGGGCACTCCGTGTGTCCTTGCCATTGCATTTGGTGCATCGGTTTGAGTTCTCCACGTGATACGTGGAAGTTACAAGTTGAGAAGCTTATTACTCTTGGGTGCTTGGTACCCTTGAGCTTGTTCCTCTTGGGTGCTTGGGCGCCCTAGACGGTTGTTGGTGTTCGGAGATCAATCATTGTGGCGTAAAGCTCCGGGCAAGCGTCGGGGTCTCCAATTAGGTTGTGGAGATCGCCCAGGGCAATTTGACGGGTACCGGTGACCGCCCCCAAGGGTTGCCAAAGTGTACGGGTTCGGTGACCGCCCCCAAGGGTCGCCATTTGTACGGGTTCGGTGACCGCCCTCAAGGGTCCCTTAGTGGAATCACGGCATCTTGCATTGTGCGAGAGCGTGAGGAGATTACGGTGGCCCTAGTGGCTTCTTGGGGAGCATTGTGCCTCCACACCGCTCCAAACGGAGATTAGCATCCGCAAGGGTGTGAACTTCGGGATACATCATCGTCTCCTCGCGCCTCGGTTATCTCTTACCCGAGCCCTTTACTTATGCACTTTACTCTGTGATAGCCATATTGTTTCTTGTCATATATCTTGCTATCACATAGTTGCTTATATTTCTTAGCATAAGTTGTTGGTGCACATAGGTGAGCCTAGTTGTTTTAGGCTTTGTGCTTGGCAAATTAACCGCTAAGTTTATTCCGCATTTGTTCAAGCCTCAACCGTAATTATTTTAAAACGCCTATTCACCCCCTCCCTCTAGGCGACGTCCACGATCTTTCAGTCGGGGAAGCTCCTGGACCCCGAGGCGCATGGAGACCGGGGGGGTCCTCCTCCTTGTCCGGCGGCTCCCCCTGCCTCCACCTCCGCCCCGTCAAGCCGGAGCCCCAGGGCACGCCTGTCAGCGCGCGCACCCGCAGCTCCGGCGTCCGCATCAGTGCCAACGCCTCCCCCACCGGCCGCTTCGTCCCCATCGAGCCCAAGCCGAAGCCTGGCCTCCCCGCAGAGTACGAGGAGGTAGCCCGGCGTGGCTTCTCCGACGAGGACACCCTGCGGTGGGCGCGGAACGACTACCTCCGCGACGAGATGGTCCGGCAGCGCCGGGCCCTGGAGGAGATCGCCGCCCGCAAGCGTGGGCGCGAGGACGAGCACGGCGTCGTGGTCCTCGACAGCGACGACGACGACGACGCCCCCGTACTGTCCAACCCGCCGCGCCAACCGGGGGAGGGATGCAGCAGGGACGGCGGAGGCGTCGGCGGAGGCGTCGGCGGGGGCGACGACGACGACGACGACGACGGTGACTACACGCGGTTCTACCGCCTCCTCGGCATGTAGAACCGCGTGGGCGGGCGGCGAGGCGGGCGGCGAGGGAGACGGCGGGGGTAGCCCGCGGTAGTTTTTCCTTTTTTTGTAAAATATGTTTAAATTTGAACAAACTCGAACGTGTTTGCGTTGTGTTTGCGCCGAATTTAAACATTTTAAAAACTTGTGGGGGCCGCGACTGGGGGCATCACGCCCCTAGTGCGCGGTTTAGCGCCGGTGCACCCCAAGGGGGCGATTTTTTGCCCCTCCTGGGGGGCCAACGGCTGGAGATGCCCTAAGGACCACATACGGATTAGCGCAGTAGCCCGGAATAAAACCTGCAAAAAATGGATAGTTGATGTTCTGTTAAAAGCCAAATCATTTCTGCAGTTCCAAATTGCCCATAACAACGCACATACTCCTACACGAATTTGTCTAGCTGTTTCGGACTCTATCCCAACAAGCCACGTTTCAAATAACGACCCGACCGAACTCGGAGGAGTAATGTTAAAGGCAATTTGCACCGAGCGCCACAGAACCCTCGCCAACGGGCAATCAAAGAAGAGGTGCTTGATATTTTCATACCGATCACAGAAACTACACCTAGTAGAGCCTGTCCAGTTGCGCTTAACCAAATTATCTTTCGTTAAGATAACTTGTTTATGTACAAACCACATAAACACTTTGATTTTTAGTGGAACCTTAACTTTCCAAACATGTATGGAACTAGGAATAACACTAGAATTGATGACGTCAAGGTACATCGACTTGACTGTGAATTCCCCAGTAGTAGTAAGCTTCCAGCACAACTGATCGGGCTGGTGAGTAAGCTGAACCTCCATCAGTCTACTCACCAGATGAAACCAAGCTTCCCACCGTACTCCAACAAGCACCCTCCTAAACTGAATATTAAGGGGGGTGGACTGCAAACTCGTTGCAACCAGAGCATCACGTCGCTGCACAATACGATATAACGAGGGATACTGAAGCACCAGCGGCGCTTCCCCCCAGCCAAGTATCCTCCCAGAAGCGAGTACTATTACCATCACCAACAATAAACCTTGTTCTATTAAAGAAAGTAGCTTTGACTCTCATTAGCCCTTTCCAGAACGGCGAGTCAGTCGGCCTGACTGTCACCTGCGACAAAGTCTTTGAGTGCAGATACTTATTACGCAGAATCTGCGCCCAAGTTGCATCCGTCTCAGCTGCTAACTTATAAAGCCACTTACTGAGGAGGCATCTGTTCTTAACCTCAAGATTCTCAACACCCAAACCCCCTTGGTCTTTCGGTTGGCAGATGACGTCCCATTTGGCTAAACGGTACTTCCTCTTAAGTTCATCACTCTGCCAGAAGAAACGGGACCGATAGAAGTCCAGTCTTTTTCTGACTCCAACTGGAACTTCAAAAAAGGAAAAAAAGGAACATAGGCAGACTCGTGAGCACCGAATTAATGAGAATCAGCCGGCCTCCATACGACATGAGTTTGCCCTTCCAGCAGCTCAGTTTCTTCTCAAACCGATCCTCAATACATTTCCATTCACTGTTTGTCAGCTTACGATGCACAGATGCCATGATTTAGATTTAATTTATCATAAATTTTGCTTGTGTGGTCATGGAGAGATACAATTTATCGTGTCAATGATATAATTGGTTAAGCTACGACACGAATTTGGCAGTATCATTCTAAGTTTCTAGCAATCACCGAGCTGCTAGTATACAAAATAGCACAAATTCTAATCCAACAAATAAGCACTCTTCATCTAGGCAATTGTAAAGCAAAATGAGTAAATGTTTGAAGGCAAAACTAAGCTACAATATATTAGTTATGTCTATTTCATTTGGTGTGTTGTCTCTTCATCCATCCTATGCCCAATTCCTGCCTCCGCCTCTGTGCGCCACAACGACGATCTCTCTCGTAGTTGGGCATCATCCTACACCTCATGTGGACCCATGCTCGTGAGCCATGCTTCGAAGTCTAGCTCAAGCTCCTCATACTAGTCAGGTAGCCTACGACAACGAATCCCTACTATATATCTCCGTGTTTTTTCGAACCGGTCCGTCATGTCTCCCCTTTGACTCTCCTTGCGGCGTCGTGCGTATGTTTTATCTAATAACACCCTCTCGTCTCCGTTGTTTCGATTTACACATACAACATTTCAAAATTTGAATCTCTCAATCGATGTGCATACCAAACATAGCGGAGAAAAAACATGTGGATTGCACCCAGCCAAAAAACTGTGGCTTGGTGACCCACTTGCCTAATAATCACGGATGAAGAGAATATGCTCATCCACTCGCACTTCCTTTATTGTCTCAAAAAAAAAAACTCCCGCTTCCGTGAGGTAGAGCTCGAGCTCATTTGTCGGCACATCCGCCTCCTCCGGGGCAGCCGACGCTTTTCAATCCTCCCAGATTTCAGCCATTCCAATGTCGGAGTCAAGCCTTGAGAAACTAAAGAGACTAGATGTATTTGTCACATCCTCGCCCATGAAATTGAAGAATATATTTTTCGAATAATTTTGGAGGTATAAAAGTATATGGTGGACTCCTAAACTACTCTGATGTATTCCCTCCGTGGGGTTCGTACATGGCTACAACCTATTCAGGTATTCATCATTGTCTTGTTTGAATATTTCAAAGTGTATTGTCCCAGAAAAAAGGTTAAAAGTATGTGTTGCAAAAAGAAAACAGGATTTAGTATGAAATGATTGACGGGGAAGTTGCTTTTTATTGCTCAAACTAAAGTAAAACGTTCACAAGCTTCGGCCCAATAAACATAGGTGGTTCATCCAACCATGATTGAACTTGTTGGTCATGATCATGCCTAGATATAGTATCTACGACAGACGGGGAGTATCTGCTTCCGAGATCAAATGCTTTGTGACGAACAGTAAAATCAAAAAAATAGTAAAAAATAAAAAATCTGAATTTTTGTGGTAAGCTTTCACAAATGTTTTGTATGCTTGAGCATGAAATCATATTCGTGGAAGCCTTGTCAAAAAAAATGATGCTCCAAAAATGCTTGTTTTGAAAACACTTTTTAGTGCTAATTTTATTTTTTTTGTTTTGCAATGACTTTCATGAATGCCATTCCGTGCTAAATTTTGCTAAGCATACAAAACATTTGTCAAAGTTTACCATAGAAACAATTCATAATATTTTGATTTTTTTACTATTTTTCAATTTTATTGTTCATCCAGGCGCATTTGAGAATGGGGCCAAAATAGGACTTTCGATCTGCGAGCTCATTTGCATATTGAGGACAAGTAGAATAAGTTACTTCCGCAAATTTGGTGCATACTCTAGTGTATGGGAAAGACCCTCATTCTGCATAGTTGGAATAGCGACTTGGCTATCAAGAGTTCACAACGATTCAATTACAGTACATGCCAACTGGATAGCCAATTTCAGACCTTTGTTTAGGGCTGATCATCGCCGATTCAACGTCATGGACATAGAAAATCCATGGTAATAAAAACACCGCGTTTTTCTATATATAGCCTATCAGCCTACTAGCAAACCAATCTGTGGTTGAATAGTTAGAGAGACTATGGTATCCCAGCCTACCAAAGTTCAAATTCTGGTGCTCGCATTTATTTCTGAATTTATTTTAGCATTTTCGGTGATTCGCATTCAGTGAGAGGAGACGTTCCTGTCGACGACAATACGCCTACGGTGACTTCGTAAATCTCAAGATGATATAGGGACTCAGTTTTTTCGAAGATGCTCATAGAAGTAGGGTGTGTGTATCTGTGTTCATAGAGGTGAGTGTATGCGCGTGTATATAAACGCTTATGTCTGTACCGGTGTTAAAAAAAAGCCTATCGGTCTACTCTTGGATGCGCGGTAAGACACAGAGAGAGCCACGTGGTTAGGAACCACAAAAGATCTTTTCAATAGTTAATTGATCGATGAAGATAGACCTCACGTGCTGGAGCAAAGCAGTTGTTTTCTGCTCCGGTGGGGTCTTTGCATGCGGAAAAGACAAGACCAGGAGCTATACTTTCCGGTGCGGTCTTTTCGTCGAACACGATGCAACAACAGCTGGTCTACTTATACTAGTACTATAATATACTAATATAATCTCTTTTTTTAACACATCTGCTAATATAATCTAATAATATACGAAAGTGCCTTTCTCCTCCCGAGCTCATTTGAGCTCGATGAACAGTAAAATCGAAAAAAAATCAAAAAAAATTTAAAAAATTCCAAATTTTTTTTGGAAGAAACATTGACAAAAGTTCTAAGTGCTTGCAAAAATTCATCATGAAATCACATTCCTGTAAAGCATGAAAAAAAACAAATTCAGTGCTCCAAAATGCTTTTGAAAGTAGCTTTTTCAGAGTACTGATTTTGTTTTTTTGCCACGTCTTCTAGAAATGTGATTTCATGACGAATTTTTGCAAGCACTTAGAACTTTTGTCAATGTTTCTCCCAAAAAAATTTTGGATTTTTTTATTATTTTTTTGATTTTTTTCGATTTTATTGTTCACCGAGCTCAAATGAGCTCAGGAGCAGAAACTCCGCGTCCAATAATATACTCCTACTCCTAGATGCAAGCGGCCCATGCACTGGTAATAAACCTAGCTAATCAATGTGTACTAGTACAGTACTCTACGTAATCACGCAGTAAAAAAAGACTGATAATGAATCAATAATCACCGTGCGTTGGGTTATGATATTAACGAAACTACTTCATAGACGATACTGCTGGACGATTCAGAGACGATATGTTTAATCCACTGGCTGTGTTGCACCTAGTCCTTTATATAGATGGTCTGATTTGTACTATCGTCCAAGAATCGTCCAAGAGTATCGTGTGCATAGCAGCACTCTGATATTAATTGCATTGGGGGTTTTTAGGATCAATTGCATTTGGTACTCTGTGTTAATCAAAGTATACTTATATTAATCCCACGTGAGGGACGTGTGGTTAGATAAATCAAAGATCTCACTCTGTATTAATCAAACTATACTTATATTAATCCGATTCAGAGGTCCCAGATACGCTGGCTTGCGGAGGGGATGCAAACTCTAAGTTATTCCACCTGGTGGCCAATGGTAGGAAGACCAAAAACTTCATTCCGGCCATTGTAGTAGACGGTCAGGTCATCACGGATCAAAGAGGAAAGGAAGAGGAAAGGAAGAGGCTTTTCTCCAAGCATATAGAGAGCTGCTGGGAGTGAGTACTGCTAGAGACCACATCCTGGACATGGAGGCTCTCAACATACATCGAGTGAATCTCGCGGAGTTAGATCTTCCCTTCACGGAGGAGGAAGTTTGGACTGTTGTCAAGGACATGTCGTCGGACCATGCCCCGGGGCCGGATGGATTCATAGGAGTGTTCTTCTAAAAAGCATGGTGCATCATCAAGGGAGATGTGATGGCAGCGCTACACAAGTTGGTCCTCAATAATGGTCAGGGCTTCGGAAGACTAAATCAGGCCTTAATCACTCTCATCCCCAAGAATCCGGAAGCTTGCCGGGTCAATGACTACAGGCCGATCAGCTTAGTTCATAGCTTCCCGAAACTGGCATCCAAGTTGATGGTGCTCCGTGTATGCCCGCGGATGGGAAAGCTTGTGAATCTCAACCAATCGACTTTCATTCGAGGTAGGAATCTACATGATAACTTCCTGCTTGTGAGGCAAATGGCCAGAACATTGCACCAAAGGAAAGCTAAGGTAGTCCTCCTCAAGTTGGATATAGCTCGAGCTTTTGATTCTCTGTCATGGCCTTTCCTTTTCGAGGTGCTTCGGGCAAAGGGTTTTTCGGAGAGGTGGCTAGCGTGGCTGGCGACGTGCTTACTACGACCAGCTCGAGGATTGTGGTGAATGGGTGTATGACAAACAAATTCATGCACGCTTGTGGCCTAAGGCAAGGGGATTCTATCTCACCGCTGCTATTTGTCATCGCAATGTAGACTCTCACGGCAATAATTACCAAGGTGCATGAACTCAAGATTCTGGAGAAGTTGAATGGATGCAAGCCTCTACAACGGCTCTCTCTCTACGCGGATGACGTGGTTCTATTCATTAGACCATCTAGGGCTGACATCACTTTCGTCAAGGAGGCTCTTATGATCTTTGGAAAGGCCTCGGGCTTGAACGTCAATTTCGCCAAATCCTCGGTGATCTTGATCCGTGGAGAGGAGCAGGACGAAGAGTTGGTCAGGAATGCCTTGCCTTGGAAGATTGAGCACTTCCCCTGTAAATATCTGGGTCTCCAACTGAGTATCAAACAGCTAACACGCTCGGAGTGGCAATTCATGGTGGATGGAGCGCTCAAAATCCTCCCAGGATGGCAAAGAGGCCTGGTAACTCAGCTAGGGAGATTAATTCTGGTGAATCAAGTGATGAGGGCTCGGCCTACACACCACCTAATTGTGGCCGAAGCGCCAAAGTGGACAATCGAGGAAGTGGATCAGGGATGTAGGGCTTTCTTTTGGGATGGTACGGACGCTGTCAGCGGTGGGAAGTGTGTGGTGTCCTGGCAGAGAGTGTGTTGCCCAAAATAGCTTGGTGGCCTCGGCATTATGGATCTCAGTAAGCATGGACTTGCCCTCCGGATGAGATGGGAATGGCTACGCAGATTGGACGACAGCCAGCCTTGGTAAGGTCTGAATCTGGTGCCGGATAAGCAAGTCCAGTGCGTGTTCAATAGCTTGATGACGTGGGAGATCTGTGATGACAAAAGAATCCTATTTTGGAAGGACAGATGGGTGCATGGTAATACGATTGCTGAGATTGCTCCTAATCTGGTAACCAGGGTGAAAACAAGGACGATCAACACTAGGCTGGCCAGCGAGGGTTTAAACCAGCACGATTGGACCAAGGATATACCGGAGATGCTGTCCACGGAGGAGCTCGCGCAATTTATCCATCTTTGGGAGATTCTTATGCAGTTTGACATCAATCCAGGAAGTGGAGACAAGGCCGTTTGGGCTTGGCATGAGTCGGGTGTCTATTCTGCTGCTTCGGCATATCGGATGTTCTGTGCCGGAGGAATCAGATTTGCGCCGGCGGCTGCTATTTGGAAGAATGGATCACCTCTTACCTGCAAGATCTTTATCTGCCTAGCGATTCAATACCGTATCTGGACCTCGGATAGGAGACTAAGGCACGACTTACAAGAGATGGTAACCCCTTGTTATTTCTATGATCAGGAGGAGGACACAGTGGATCACCTCATGATTCAGTGTGTCTTTGCGTGACAGGTATGGTTCAAATGCTTCTCCAAAGTGGGCATCAATCCCAACCTGATCCCCATGCAACATGACAGGCTACACCAGTGGTGGATGAGTACGCGCAAGCAAATCAGCAGGGTGGACAAGAAGGGCTTCGATGCTTTCGTCATGTTGATTTGCTGGACATTGTGGAAGCAAAGGAACGCTAGGGTTTTCCAGTCAGGTGTAATTTGCGATGAGCTTGCTACGGCCAATCTTATCTTTCAGGAGCTGCACCTATGGATACTAGCGGGAGTTGTAGGAGTCCAACAGTTTTGTGAGTAGTCCGCTTAGGGTAGTGGAGGGGTTAGGTGGGATCGCTGGCTTGTGAAGATCTACCATCAAAATCTTGTACATATCTTTCCCTGTTTTATAAAGCTAAGGTACGCCTTTGACGTACTCTCGAAAAAAAAGATGTAGCACGATTTGGTTTCCTGCTAGTCGCCTCCAGGGACCACCGACCTCGCTTTTCCAAGATAGCCATAGTCCACAGCAAACGAACGCAAGTGTGCGGTGCAATCGGGCACTTAATTTGTGCCAGATTTTACTAGCTTAGGTCAAAACTATTATATTAGGTACAAACATTTTGCAAATTGTCTGCAATATGGCATACGAACAATCAACTAGAAAAGCGTTTGTTTTTGTAAATTTGCAGGCAACACTAAATAACTCGTGGTTTTTTAAATCTCACAAGATAATTAATTTTAGACAAAATATTTAAATAAATCCATGGACATAAATCCAGAGCATATGATGTCCTTTGAGAGTTACAAATAGGGGAGGAGTGAGGAAATTCGGACTGCCCATCACATTGCCCATCCCCATGCAACACCCAGACCCCTGCTGTCCCGCGCTCCATCCCTCGTCTGCTCTCTGTCCCGGCACTCGGACCCCAACACCGCCACTGCACCCACTGTTGGGGAACGTAGTAATTTCAAATAATTTCCTACGCACACGCAAGATCATGGTGATGCATAGCAACGAGAAGGGGAGAGTGTTGTCTATGTACCCTCGTAGACCGAAGCGGAAGCGTTGACGCAACGTAGAGGAAGTAGTCGTACGTCTTCCCGGTCCAACCGATCCAAGCACCGTTACTCCGGCACCTCCGAGTTCTTGGCACACGTTCAGCTTGATGACGCACCCCGGGCTCTGATCCAGCAAAACTTCGGGGAGGAGTTCCGTCAGCACGACGGCGTGGTGACGATCTTGATGTTCAACAATCGCAGGGCTTCGCCTAAGCACCACTACAATATGACCGAGGTGGAATATGGTGGAGGGGGGACACCGCACACGGTTAAGGAACGATCACGAAGATCAACTTGTGTGTATAGGGGTGCCCCCTGCCCCCGTATATAAAGGAGCAAGGGGGAGGGGGCGGCCAGCCTAGGAGGGGGCGCGCCAAGGGGAGTCCTACTCCCACCGGGAGTAGGACTCCCTCCTTCCTTGTTGGAGTAGGAGAAGGGGAAAGAGGGGGAGAGAAAGAAGGAAAAGGGGGCTGCGCCCCTTGTCCAATTCGGACCAGAGGGGGGGCACATGCCTCCTTCCTTTTGGCCTCTCTCCTCTATTTCCGTATGGCCCAATAAGGCTCATATACTCCCCGGCGAATTCCCGTAACTCTTGGTACTCCGAAAAATACCCGAATCACTCGAAACCTTTCCGATGTCCGAATATAGTTGTCCAATATATCGATCTTTACATCTCGACCATTTCGAGACTCCTCGTCATGTCCCCGATCCCATCCGGGACTCCGAACTCCTTCGGTACATCAAAACTCATAAACTCATAATATAACTGTCATCGAAACCTTAAGCGTGCGGACCCTACGGTTCGAGAACAATGTAGACATGACCGAGACACGTATCCAGTAAATAACCAATAGCGGAACCTGGATGCTCATATTGGCTCCCACATATTCTACGAAGATCTTTATTGGTCAGACCGCATCACAACATACGTTGTTCCCTTTGTCATCGGTATGTTACTTGCCCGAGATTCGATCGTCGGTATCTTAATACCTAGTTCAATCTTGTTACCGGCAAGTCTCTTTACTCGTTCCGTAATACATCATCTCACAACTAACTCATTAGTTGCAATGCTTGCAAGGCTTATGTGATGTGCATTACCGAGAGGGCCCAGAGATACCTCTCCGACAATCGGAGTGACAAATCCTAATCTCGAAATACGCCAACCCAACATGTACCTTTGGAGACACCTGTAGAGCACCTTTATAATCACCCAGTTACGTTGTGACTTGGTAGCACACAAAGTGTTCCTCCGGCAAACGGGAGTTGCATAATCTCATAGTCATAGGAACATGTATAAGTCATGAAGAAAGCAATAGCAACATACTAAACGATCGGGTGCTAAGCTAACGGAATGGGTCATGTCAATCAGATCATTCATCTAATGATGTGATCCCGTTAATCAAATAACAACTCTTTGTTCATGGTTAGGAAACATAACCATCTTTGATTAACGAGCTAGTCAAGTAGAGGCATACTAGTGACACTCTGTTTGTCTATGTATTCACACATGTATTATGTTTTCGGTTAATACAATTCTAGCATGAATAATAAACATTTATCATGATATAAGGAAATAAATAATAACTTTATTATTGCCTCTAGGGTATATTTCCTTCAGTCTCCCACTTGCACTAGAGTCAATAATCTAGTTCACATCGCCATGTGATTCAATACTAAGAGTTCACATCACCATGTGATTAACACCCATAGTTCACATCGTCATGTGACCTATACCCAAAGGGTTTACTAGAGTCAATAATCTAGTTCACATCATTTATGTGATTAACACCCAAAGAGTACTAAGGTGTGATCATGTTTTGCTTATGAGATAATTTTAGTCAACGGGTCTGTCACATACAGATCCGTAAGTATTTTGTGAATTCTATGTCTACAATGCTCTGCACGGAGCTACTCTAGCTAATTGCTCCCACTTTCAATATGTATCTAGATCGAGACTTAGAGTCATCCAGATCTGTGTCAAAACTTGCATCGACGTAACTTTTTACGACGAACCTTTTGTCACCTTCATAATCGAGAAATATTTCCTTATTCCACTAAGGATAATTTTGACCAATGTCCAGTGATCTACTCTTAGATCACTATTGTACTCCCTTGCTTAACACAGTGTAGGGTATACAATAGATCTGGTACACATCATGACATACTTTATAGAACCTATGGCTGAGGCATAGGGATTGACTTTTATTCTCTTTCTATCTTCTGCCGTGGTCGGGCTTTGAGTCTTACTCAATTTCATACCTTGTAACACAGCCAAGAACTCTTTCTTTGACTGTTCCTTTTTTGAACTACTTCAAAATATTGTCAAGGTATGTACTCATTGAAAAACTTATCAAGCGTCTTGATCTATCTCTATAGATTTTAATGCTTAATATGTAAGCAGCTTCACCGAGGTCTTTCTTTGAAAAACTTCTTTAAAAACACTCCTTTATGCTTTGCAGAATAATTCTACATTATTTCCGATCAACAATATGTCATTCACATATACTTATCAGAAATGCTGTAGTGCTCCCACTCACTTTCTTGTAAATACATGCTTCACCGCAAGTCTGTATAAAACTATATGCTTTGATCATACTATCAAAGCGTTTATTCCAACTCCGAGAGGCTTGCACCAGTCCATAAATGGATAACTGAAGCTTGCACACTTTGTTAGCTCCTTTTGGATCGACAAAACCTTCCAACTGCATCATATACAACTCTTCTTCCAGAAATCCATTCAGGAATGCAGTTTTGACATCCATTTGCTGGATTTCATAAAATGCGGCAATTGCTAACATGATTCGGACAGACTTAAGCATAGATACGAGTGAGAAACTCTCATCATAGTCAACACCTTGAACTTGTCGATAACCTTTTGCGACAATTCTAGCTTTGTAGATAGTAACACTACTATCAGCGTCCGTCTTCCTCTTGAAGATCTATTTAATCTCAATGGCTCGCCGATCATTGGGCAAGTCAATCAAAGTCCATACTTTGTTCTCATACATGAATCTCATCTCAGATTTCATGGCCTCAAGCCATTTCGCGGAATCTAGGCTCATCATCGCTTCCTCATAGTTCGCAAGTTCGTCATGGTCTAGTAACATGACTTCCAGAACAGGATTACCGTACCACTTTGGTGCGGATCTCACTCTGGTTTACCTACGAGATTCGGTATTAACTTGATCTGAAGTTACATGATCATCATCATTAGTCTTCCTCACTAATTGGTGTAGTAGTCACAGGAACAGATTTCTTGTGATGAACTACTTCTCTATAAGGGAGAAGGTACAATTACCTTATCAAGTTCTACTTTCCTCCCACTCACTTCTTTCAAGAGAAACTCCTTCTCTAGAAAGGATCCATTCTTAGCAACGAATGTCTTGCCTTCGGATCTGTGATAGAAGGTGTACCCAATAGTCTTCTTTGGGTATCCTATGAAGACATATTTCTCCGATTTGGGTTTGAGCTTATCAGGATGAAACTTTTTCATATAAGCATGACAATCCCAAACTTTAAGAAAAGACAACTTTGGTTTCTTGCCAAACCACAGTTCAGATTGTGTCGTCTCAACGGACTTAGATGGTGCCCTTTTAAACGTGAATGCAGCTGTCTTTAATGCACAACCCCAAAACGATAGTGGTAGATCGGTAAGAGACATCATAGATCGCACCATATCTAATAAAGTACGGTTATGATGTTCGGACACACCATTATGCTGTGGTGTTCCAGGTGGCGTGAGTAGTGAAACTATTTCACATTGTTTTAAAAGGCCAGACTCGTAACTCAAATATTTTACCTCTGCAATCATATCGTAGAAACTTTTATTTTCTTGTTACGATGATTCTCCACTTCACTCTGAAATTCTTTGAACTTTTCAAATATTTCAGACTTGTGTTTCATTAAGCAGATATACCCATATCTGCTCAAATCATCTGTGAAGGTCAGAAAATAATGATACTCGCCACGAGCCTTAACACTCATCGGATCTCATACATCAGTATGTATTATTTCCAATAAGTGAGTTGCTCGCTCCATAGTTCCGGAGAACGGTATTTTAGTCATCTTGCCCATGAGGCATAGTTCGCAAGCATCAACTGATTCATAATCAAGTGATTCCAAAAACCCATTAGCATGGAGTTTCTTCATGCGCTTTACACCAATATGACCTAAACGGCAGTGCCACAAATAAGTTGCACTATCATTATTAACTTTGCATATTTTGGTTTCAATATTATGATTATATGTATCACTACGATCGAGATCCAATGAACTATTTTCATTGGGTGTGTAACCATATAAGGTTTTATTTATGTAAACAGAACAACAATTTATTCTCTTACTTAAATGAATAACCGTATTACAATAAACATGATCAAATCATATTCATGTTCAATGCAAACACCAAATAACACTTATTCAGGTTCAACACTAATCCCGAAAGTATAGGGAGTGTGCGATGATGATCATATCAATCTTGGAACCACTTCCAACACACATCGTCACTTCACCCTTAACTAGTCCCTGTTTATTCTGCAACTCCCATTTCGAGTTACTAATCTTAGCAACTGAACTAGTATCAAATACTGAGGGGTTGCTATAAACACTAGTAAAGTACACATCAATAACATGTATATCAAATATACTTATGTTCACTTTGCCATCCTTCTTATCTGCCAATTACTTGGGGTAGTTCCGCTTCCAGTGACCAGTCCCTTTGCAGTAGAAACACTTAGTCTCAGGCTTAGGACCAGACTTGGGCTTCTTCACTTGAGCAGCAACTTGCTTGTTGTTCTTCTTGAAGTTCCCCTTCTTCCCTCTGCCCTTTTCTTGAAACTAGTGGTCTTGTCTACCATCAACACTTGATGTTTTTCTCGATTTCTACCTTCGTCAATTTCCGCATTACGAAGAGCTTGGGAATCGTTTCCGTTATCCATTGCATATCATAGTTCATCATGAAGTTCTACTAACTTGGTGATGGTGACTAGAGAATTCTGTCAATCACTATCTTATCTGGAAGATTAACTCCCACTTGATTGAAGCGATTGTAGTACTCAGACGATATGAGCACATGCTCACTAGTTGAGCGATTCTCCTTCATCTTTTAGCTATAGAACTTGTTGGAGACTTCATATCTCTCAACTCGGGTATTTGCTTGAAATATTAACTTCAACTCCTGGAACATCTCATATGCTCCATGACATTCAAAACGTCTTTGAAGTCTCGATTCTAAGCCATTAAGCATGGTGCACTAAACTATCAAGTAGGCATCATATTGAGCTAGCCAAACGTTCATAACGTCTGCATCTGCTCCTGCAATAGGTCCGTCACCTAGCGGTGCATCAAGGACATAATTCTTCTGTGCAGCAATGAGGATAAACCTCAGATCACGGATCCAATCCGCATCATTGCTACTAACATCTTTCAACACAATTTTCTCTAGGAACATATCAAAATAAACACAGGGAAGCAACAACGCGAGCTATTGATCTACAACATAATTTGCAAAATACTACCAGGACTAAGTTCATGATAAATTTAAGTTCAATTAATCATATTACTAAAGGACTCCCACTTAGATAGACATCCCTCTAATTCTCTAAGTGATTACGTGATCCAAATCAACTAAACCATGTTCGATCATCACGTGAGATGGAGTAGTTTCATTGGTGAACATCGCTATGTTGATCATATCTGCTATATGATTCACGCTCGACCTTTTGGTCTCCGTGTTCCGAGGCCATATATGTATATGCTTGGCTCGTCAAGTATAACCTGAGTATTCTACGTGTGCAACTGTTTTGCACCCGTTGTATTTGAACGTAGAGCCTATCACACCCGATCATCACGTGGTGTCTCAGCACGAAGAACTTTCACAACGGTGCATACTCAGGGAGAACACTTCTTGATAATTAGTGAGAGATCATCTTATAATGCTACCATCAATCAAAGCAAAATAAGATGCATAAAAGATAAACATCACATGCAATCAATATAAGTGATATGATATGGCCACCATCATCTTGTGCTTGTGATCTCTATCTTCGAAGCACCGTCATGATCACCATCGTCACTGGAGCGACATCTTGATCTCCATCGTAGTATCATTGTCGTCTCGCCAATCTTATGCTTCCACGACTATCGCTACCGCTTAGTGATAAAGTAAAGCATTACAGCGCGATTGCATTGCATCGATAAAGCGACAACCATATGGCTCCTGCCAGTTGCCGATAACTCGGTTACAAAACATGATCATCTCATACAATAAAATTTAGCATCATGTCTTGACCATATCACATCACAACATGCCCTGCAAAAACAAGTTAGATGTCCTCTACTTTGTTGTTGCAAGTTTGACGTGGCTGCTACGGGCTTAAGAAAGAACCAATCTTACCTACGCATCCAAACCACAACGATAGTTTGTCAAGTTGGTGCTGTTTTAACCTTCACAAGGACCGGGCATAGCCACACTCGGTTCAACTAAAGTTGGAGAAACTGTCACCCGCTAGCCACCTTTGTGCAAAGCACGTCGGGAGAACCGGTCTCGCGTAAGCGTACGCGTAATGTCGGTCCGGGCCGCTTCGTCCAACAATACCGCCGAACCAAAGTATGATATGCTGGTAAGCAGTATGACTTATATCGCTCACAACTCACTTGTGTTCTACTCGTGCATATACATCAACACATAAAACCTAGGCTCGGATGCCACTGTTGGGGAACGTAGTAATTTCAAAAAAAATTCCTACGCACACGCAAGATCATGGTGATGTATAGCAACGAGAAGGGGAGAGTGTTGTCTACGTACCCTCGTAGACCGAAGCGGAAGCATTGACGCAACGTAGAGGAAGTAGTCGTACGTCTTTCCGGTCCAACCGATCCAAGCACCGTTACTCCAGCACCTCCGAATTCTTGGCACACGTTCAGCTCAATGACGCACCCCGGGCTCCGATCCAGCAAAGCTTCGGGGAGGAGTTCTGTCAGCACGACGGCGTGGTGACGATCTTGATGTTCAACCGTCGCAGGGCTTCGCCTAAGCACTGCTACAATATGACCGAGGTGGAATATGGTGGAGGGGCGGGGGCACCGCACACGGCTAAGGAACGGTCACGAAGATCAACTTGTGTGTCTAGGGGTGCCCCCCTGCCCCCGTATATAAAGGAGCAAGGGGGAGCGGGCGGCCGGCCTAGGAGGGGGCGCGCCAAGGGGAGTCCTACTCCCACCGGGAGTAGGACTCCCTCCTTCCTTGTTGGTGTAGGAGAAGGGGAAAGAGGGGGAGAGAAAGAAGGAAATGAGGGCTGCGCCCCTTGTCCAATTCGGACCAGAGGGGGCGCGCAGGCCTCCTTCCTTTTGGCCTCTCTCCTCTATTCCCGTATGGCCCAATAAGGCCCATATACTCCCCCGCGAATTCCCGTAACTCTCCGGTACTCCGAAAAATACCCGAATCACTCGGAACCTTTCCGATGTCCGAATATAGTCGTCCAATATATCGATCTTTACGTCTCGACCATTTCGAGACTCCTCGTCATGTCCCCGATCCCATACGGGACTCCTAACTCCTTCGGTACATCAAAACTCATAAACTCATAATATAACTGTCATCGAAACCTTAAGCGTGCGGACCCTACGGTTCGAGAACAATGTAGACATGACCGAGACACGTATCCAGTAAATAACCAATAGCGGAACCTGGATGCTCATATTGGCTCCCACATATTCTACGAAGATCTTTATTGGTCAGACCGCATCACAACATACGTTGTTCCCTTTGTCATCGGTATGTTACTTGCCCGAGATTCGATCGTCGGTATCTTAATACCTAGTTCAATCTTGTTACCGGCAAGTCTCTTTACTCGTTCCGTAATACATCATCTCACAACTAACTCATTAGTTGCAATGCTTGCAAGGCTTATGTGATGTGCATTACCGAGAGGGCCCAGAGATACCTCTCCGACAATCGGAGTGACAAATCCTAATCTCGAAATACGCCAACCCAACATGTACCTTTGGAGACACCTGTAGAGCACCTTTATAATCACCCAGTTACGTTGTGACGTTTGGTAGCACACAAAGTGTTCCTCCGGCAAACGGGAGTTGCATAATCTCATAGTCATAGGAACATGTATAAATCATGAAGAAAGCAATAGCAACATATTAAACGATCGGGTGCTAAGCTAACGGAATGGGTCATGTCAATCAGATCATTCATCTAATGATGTGATCCCGTTAATCAAATAACAACTCTTTGTTCATGGTTAGGAAACATAACCATCTTAACGAGCTAGTCAAGTAGAGGCATACTAGTGACACTCTGTTTGTCTATGTATTCACACATGCATTATGTTTCCGGTTAATACAATTCTAGCATGAATAATAAACATTTATCATGATATAAGGAAATAAATAATAACTTTATTATTGCCTCTAGGGCATATTTCCTTCACCCACCTCGTCGGCAAGCCATCATCTGAAGAAAAAAAAGGACTTGTAAGAAAGAGTATGAGATGGAGGGGCGGACAAGTAGGGAAATTTTGCGGGATAGCGTTTGGTGTCTTTGGATTGATGGAGGTTGATGTTTTGATTTGAAGATGCCCAATGCATGCAGCGAAGATGGGATAACCGTGGTTCAATCTTACTTTTCGGCTTCAACACTTCCGGGGCGTGTCTCGAGTCGGTTCGTTTGATCGTGAATGCACTGATCATACACCTTCATTTCTCAGTCAAACGGAGGAAAATATGTGTCGGTGAGGACTTTCGTTTATTCATTTCGGCGGTTAAATAACTTGCGATGTCGCCGGCGGCAGCTGCGACGAATAGCAGCAGCCGGTTAAATGTGTATGCGATGTCCGCCGGCATAACATGTGATCAAAGTGGAACAAGAAGAGGTCAAATTGGGTGTTTTGACCCTTTTGCAAAAGGTAAGCCAGATCTGACCCTGATTCGAAAATATTTCCGGATCTGACCATTTTTCTACCCCGGGGTCGATGGCGGTAGGGTATACAGCCTACCGCCGAGGACCCTGGTGGCAGGCAACGTATCCACGTCAGCGCAGTGTAGTGCTACCGGCAAATAGGCTGGTGGTAGCCTGTGTAACCTTACTGCCGAGGTGTCCGGTGGTAGGTGGGTACAAGCACTATATTTGATATTTAGAAATTATTTACGGTAGGATGTGCACCCATATGGTTAAGGGCCTCGGCGGTAGGCTATTATACCTTACCCCATTGACTCTGATGACAGAAAAAAGGTCAGATTTAACTCAACTTTCTTAAAAAAGGTCAAAACACCAAATTTTCCCACGAGAAGACACTCCAAGAGTTGTGCCAACTATGTGGTGCCACCATCTAAAAAAATGTGATGCCATGAAAGATCTAGTATGGGGCTCACATGCTGGCGCAACATTACTAGCTTTTTCTGCGGTTCGGTCTTTCCACCTCCAGTACGAACATGGGAACAACATCCGAGGCCCCCTTTTCGGAGCAAAGGATCAGTCCAACACTCAGTTTGCGCTAAGACTAGTTATAGTGTGGAGTAATTTAAAGTAGTAACATGCGTATGTTACTCTATATTACTATCTTCACAGTGGGTAGTAACATATGTATTGTATCATGCATTACTTTATTTATTAGATTATATACTCATCTTTTCTTAATATGTGATGTTACAGTAACTAGCTATGTTATCACATGCCTTTCTTTCTTCATTAATTACATGCCACATCATCTATTTTGTCTAAATAAACGTGATGTTACCACCTATATTACTTCCACTATGGATAGTCTAAATGAAAATGCAAGTCGATCCGCCAAATCATCATTCATTCTCAGCATTCTGCCGCCTATGAAATCCAACTAGTCCTAATTCAAAGACCACGCGAGGAGACAGGTAGTTAGATAAAAGCAAAGATCACACCTCATGTGATGTAGTACTACTAGCAGGACTTGTTTCCTACTGGTCTCCTCCAGGGATCACGCACGGGACCACAAGGCACCAACATTGCATTTCGAAGATAGCCACAGCAAACGAACGCACGTGTGCGGTGCGATGGAGCACTTCGACTATAGTATTCCAGTTGGTTTGCCTTCTATCGCAAACTCGAGCGAGATTTTCCAGACTTTTTGTACAATCTTTGATCTGTGCTGGACTTTAGTACTCCAACCGTAAAAATATATAAAAGCATTTAAATCACTTACGGATGGAGTACTAGCTAAGCCCAAAACAACTACATTCAGTGCAAACTGTGAAGCAGGGTGACCGTTGGGGTGGAGCGCTCACGTCCGCTTGGCGATTCAAACTTCGCCGTCGGGCCGCCCATGGCTGACCTCGCCGGCGCCGCCCCGGCGGCCGGCGGGTCGGCGGCCTCGGCTGCGCCACGCCCGGAGGTGGTTGCTCCCCAGGGGCCATCCCTGTCCTTCGCGTCGTCGGCGTTCTCCTGGGCGGATCTCGCGGACAAGGAGGCCATGGACGTCGGACCGGTCGAGCGTCCGGTGAAGCTGGCTCCGCCGCTCTTCGGAGACTTCTGGGTGGCGGCCCGGCCCACGCTCCGGCCGTCCCCGCCCCTTGCGGCCGCCGGCGGCGCGTCCCGTGGCTCGCCCGCCCCTATCTAGGCCGGCATCCCGTGCGGATCTACCGGTTCCTGTGGTCGCGGTGGCCGCCGTCTCCGACCGTCGCCTGGTCCTGGCGGAGCCTGGTAGCTCTGCCGGGTCTGGTGCGGGGTCCGGGAAGGCTGCTCCGGCGATGGCGCCGGCGGCGCTGCGGGAGGGGTTTGCCCCCTGGTCGGGTCCGGATCGGGCCGTGCTCCTACGTGGGCCAGCTAGCGCTTGCATGGTGGGCCGGCCCGGGGGAGCGTGGGAGGGCCTGCGCCGTTCTGGGCCAGGTTCCTCTCGGAGGGCCATCTGGGCTGACCCGGTGGCCCGCTGCGCGGCTGTCCAGTCCCAGGCCGTTATTGACCAGGCCAACCGGGCCTGGTTGCTGTCCCACGCGGACCCGGCCCGTTGGGTGTGGATCCAGCGTGGCGCTGGAGACGTGTCGCACGGATGGCCTGCGGTCCGTTTAGATGTCGCTAGGGCTGGATGGTGCGCTCGTCTCCTCCTCCCTGTTCCCTCGCAGCCGCCGCCTTCCCCCTGCGCTCCT
>NC_057797.1:695244602-695249130 GCF_018294505.1 Triticum aestivum
CTCCTCACGCTCCGACGTCCGGCCGGCTCGGGCCTCGGCGACCTACGCCGGAACTTCTCTGCGCTGCCCTCCCCCCCCTGCGACCCATCTCGGGATGCCCGGCTGCCGCTGCCGGGGTCCCCGGGCGACCTGCGAAGCCAGGATGCTGCTCGCCATCGCGCCAATGGTGATGATGGGCGTCGCCGTGATGAGGACCTTGCTCGCAAGGCGTATCTGCGGGCCGAGTTGCAGACCCGGCCCCCTGCTGCCGACCGGGCGCGGGCTGTTCTGGAGCCGGGGCGGCCGGAGCCGCGGGTGCCTTCTCCGCGGGCGTCGGATGGAGATTGGCGTCGTGGGCGGCCTGCGGATGACTCTTCCCGTGCATCTCGTGAGCGCCGAGCTGTCTCGGCTCGTGATTCCCGCTCCCCCGATCCTGGGCGCCGGGTGGATCGCCGCTCTGACCGGGACGGCGGCCAGTCAGGGAGGAGGGGCGACTCTGCGACCGCGAGGGCCTCTCCTGCTCGCCGCTCTATTGAGGCGCCTGGTGCCGCTGTTCAATCAAAGAAGAAGAAGAAGCACAAGAAGAAGACCCCTGGGGTGGCTGCGTGTCCCGTTCCGGCTGGTGCTTCGGAGCTAGTGGCTCCTGAGCAGACCCCGCGAGTTGGCCGCCCCAGGACTCGCGAGGAGACGATGTGCATCAACTGTGGCTGCGCGGGGCATTTCCGCTCGGAGTGTGAGGCCCCTCCCTGATGCCCCACGACCCTTGCTTACCTTGGGTACGGGACTGAGGGGGGTGGTTTCTACTATGTGGATGCTGAGATTGAGGAGGAGGCGGTTAGGCCGCACTTGGCGACGGTCACTCTTGCCCCCGAGCAGGACTTGCCGTCTGGGGTGGTGATCTCGGCCGCCCTCATCCAGGCCGAGCTCGCCGCATACATCGGCGACTTCCGCGACTCCGACTTCACTTGGGAGGTGACTGAGACGGCTCCCCTCGTCTTCTCGGTCCCCTTCCCCTCTGCTGAGCTGCTTCGCGTGTGTTCCCACGATGTCATCCGGTGTCCCATCAACAAGCTCCTGATCTCCGTTCGTGCAGCTGCTGCGGAGCCTGATCTTGTGCCTCCTCTGGAGAGGGTGTGGGTTCTTGTCTATGGCTTGCCTCGAGGTGGCAGGTCGGCACCGCGGGGTGGCAAGCTTGCGCACATTCTCAAGGAGATCTCTGAGCCGGGGGGCAAGCTGGTGACCGCCGACTTGGCGTCTTTTGAGGATGATGGCCCAGCCCGCATTGAGATCCTGTGCCCCGCTCCGGCAGAGATTGACGGTCTGTCCCTGGTCTTCTACTTCGGCACTAAGGGGAAGCGCCTGGCCTTCGAGCTCGAGTCTCCGGTTCCTGAGGATCTGCTTGGGCCGGCCCCCGCAGCCACTATGCCGCGCTTGGATGAAGGGCAGGGTGGGGGTGGGGGCTCGTCCGATGGGAGCTCTTCTTGTGAGGGGGATGCTGATGATGATGTGATTCCGCCGGCTCCGTCTGCTGGGCGGCGTAGCCCGGTTTCTACTGTTGGTGGTTCTTCCGGTCCTGCTGGAACGGCCTCTCAGGTGGCGTCAGGGGGTGGGTTTGTGGCTGTGGCCGTCCCTCCCCCTGTTGCGACCCAGGTGGCTGACCCAGAGGTCGTGGAGGAGGACATGGTGAGTGTGGGGATGGAGGTGCGCCCCTCGTCGTCGCCGCGCTCGCCGGGGGTGGTCTGCTACTCGCGTTCGCCGGGGTCCCCCCTTCCCTTGCCTTGGGGGCCCCGGACCTGGAGCCGCCTCCGCCCTTGGACCTGGCCGCTGTGACCCCTACCGCGTCCGGCTCCAAGCTAAGGGGTGGGTCCTCTCCGCTGGTGGCTGCGCGTCAGAGTGCGAGGCTCAGCCAGTCCCGGGTCATCCTGGATGGCCGTGTCCCGACGATCTCGGAGAAGGCCGCCATGAGGGCTGCAGCTCGCGACCTGTCCTCAGGTACCCCATCCATCCCCTCTATTCCTTCTAGTTCTGGTTCTCAGTTTTCTGTGCTTGGTTTCGCTCCATTGTCTCACCTGGCAGAGGTGGCCACCGATAGTGGCATTGTGTTTCGTGGCGAGAAGGGGCCCATTCTTGAGCAGATTTCTGCTATTTGCGCCAAGGAGAGGCTCGATGGGGCGTTGGCTGAAGCCCGTGCTTGTGCTGCGCGTGGTGAACCCAGCACCCCGGCGCACACTGACCCTGGTCATAGAGAGACCGGCTCTGGTGAGGCGCCCCCTATGGAGACTGGGGCGGAGACGCCCCTTGCAGTTCCCCCCTCGGTGAGGGCTTTGCGAGGGCGCCCCCACACGTCTCAACCCCACTGAACACCGGATAGAGGTGTGTGGGTCTAGTTCCAGGTCCGCTTCCCTCGGGCCGGAGGCTTCCGCCGCCCCCCCTACGTGGGGGCGACGTGGACGCTCAGTGAAGGCATCCCCCCGACCCGCGATTGACGGGCGGGCTAGCTCGGCCCCGCTTGCGGGGCCTAGGGATTCCACTGAGGTTATTAAATGAAGCTCCTATGTTGGAACATTAGGGGCTTCGGCCTCTCTGGCCGGCGGCGGCAGCTCATCGAATATTTGCGACAGGAAGAGATTGACATTGTGGGACTTCAGGAGACGATTCGTCAGGACTTTAGTATGCATGAGCTCCAAGGGCTCTCCCGCCACCAGTTTGCCTGGCAGTGGCTGCCCGCTACGGGTTAATCTGGAGGCATCTTGCTCGGGGTCAGGGAGGATGCTTTCTCGGTTGACGATATGGACCGAGCAGAGTTCTTCCTGAGCATGTCTGTCACTGACCGACGAGTTCAGTTCAGTTGGGAGGTGATTTTCGTTTATGGTCCTGCGGACCATGCTCGCTCTGCCGTATTCCTCGTTGAGCTTAAAAATAAGGTAGAGAGGTGCACCACCCCGGTCGTGGTGGCCGGGGACTTCAACCTCATTAGATGGGCTTCTGATAAAAGCTCGCCTAATGTTGATCGGGTCCGCATGCGTCTATTTAACGACTGCATTGCGGACCTTGCGCTCCATGAGATAGCCCGCGTAGGGGCTAGGTTCACGTGGACGAATAAGCAGGCGGACCCCATCCGGAGTGTTTTGGATCAGGTATTTGTGTCGGCTCAGTGGGAAGTGATGTTCCCATTGTGCTCTCTCAAGGCGGTCACTCGGATTGTCTCCGACCATACCCCCCTGCTTTTCTCGTCGGGCGATGTGTCTCCCCCTAGGACCCGCCGTTTCCGCTTTGAGACTTTTTGGCTGGAGCAGCCGGGCTTCTTTGAGTTGGTGCGTGACCGCTGGCTAGAGGCGGTCGCGTCCCCACCCCGTGTGTTTTGTGCTGTGGATGTGTGGCATCACTGTGCTAAATTGTCTCGTCAGGCCATGAAGGGCTGGGGGCGAACCTTGGTGCTGAGCTGCGATCCCGTAAGGGGACCCTGCTGGATCAGATTAAGGTTTTGGATGACCTTGCTGATAGGCAGGGCCTGTCTCCTGACGACTGGCTTAGGAGATACGGCCTCGAGGCCTCGCTCATGGACATCTACAAGAGCGAGGAGCTCTTTTGGCAGTGGCGTGGGGGCTTGAACTGGCTCCTTAAGGGGGATGCGAACACTGCCTATTTTCAGGCGATTGCTAATGGCCGCAGGAAAAAGTGTGCTATCCCTTTTCTCTGGGATGGGGATGTCCTTCTGGAAAGCCTAGAGGACATCTCCACCCATATTTACTCCTTTTATAAGGAGTTGTTCTCGGCTGAGCCGCGTGGAGGCGTATCCCTCTGCGCTGACTTCTGGCCGCCTGCAGAGCAGGTCTCCGATGCGGAGAATGCGGAGCTTACTCTCCCTTTCTCTCCTGAGGAGGTGGGACGGGCGATTGCTTCTATGAAAGCCTGCTCGGCCCCGGGGCCGGATGGCCTTCCGGTAGTCTTCTTTCAGAAATTCTGGGAGATCTTGCGCCCGATCATTATGCCCATGTTCCATGAGTTTTATATTGGAACCTTGGACATGGCTAGGATTAACTACGGTGTCATATCCCTGATCCCCAAAGTAGTTGGGGCGACGGATATCCGCCAATTCCGATCGATCACGGTGATCAACGTGTTGGAGCGAATCTTTGCAAAGGTTTGTGCCACTCGTTTATCACCGGTGGCGGAAACGATTGCTCACCCCCTTCAGTTCGCCTTCCTGAAGGGCCGGCGGATCCATGATGGAATTCTTGCCCTTCACGAGATCGTTCACGAGGTGGCGTCGAAGGGGCTCAAGGGGGTTTTCCTCAAATTGGACTTCCAGAAGGCGTATGATCGTCTAGATTGGTCCTTTTTGAGGTTGGTGATGGAGCGACGAGGCTTCGACGTGAGGTGGTGTTCCTGGATCATGCAACTGGTTAGATCTGGGAACACTACGATCAACATTAATGGTGAGGTGGGACCCTTTTTCCAGGCGTCCAGAGGAGTAAAGCAAGGGGACCCTGTTTCTCCCTTGCTTTTCAATCTCGCAGTTGATGCCCTTGCGGGCATCTTAGATAAG
>NC_057797.1:695249374-695275611 GCF_018294505.1 Triticum aestivum
CAGTATGCGGACGACACCATGATTATGGTGGAAGGCTCGGACTCTGACATTGTTAATCTTAAGTTCCTTTTGCTCTGCTTTGAGGAAATGTCTCGACTTAAGATTAACTTTGATAAGAGCGAGGTGGTGGTACTTGGCTATTCTAAGGCTGAGCAGCTTCGGATCGCAGATAATCTCAACTGTAGGTTGGCGTCATTCCCCATATCTTACTTGGGGATGCCCCTGGCCGAGTCCAGTATTACAGTGAGTGGGTACGATCCGCTAGTGGGGCGAGTAGCGTCCCGTGCGGAGCCCTGGTGCGGTAGGTTCACCTCTAAGGGCAGCAAAACTATCCTCATTAGCTCTAACCTTGCCAGCCTCCCCATGTATATGATGGGGATGTACATCTTACCTGAAGGTGTACATAGCTCCTCCGACAAGGAGCTGGCTAGGTTCTTTTGCCAGGCAGGGACGGTCGGCCCAAGTACCACAAGGTCAAGTGGGCTGACATCTGTATGCCTAAGGACCGAGGTGGGTTGGGCATACCCGCATCCCGCCGGATGAACGTGGCGCTCATGCTATGTTGGGTTTGGTGGATCTTGCGGGGAGATGGGGGGCTGTGGTTGCAGCTGGTTGAGGCCAAATACTTGCAGGGCCAGCCCCTCTTGGCGTGTTCTCAGTCGGCTGGTTCTCAATTCTGGAAATCTATTCAGGCCATCAAGGAAGAGATTAGGTTGGGTGTGCGCTTCTCGGTTGGCAATGGGTCTGGGACCCAATTTTGGTTGGACCCCTGGCTTCAGGGCGAGCTTCTCCGCCTGCGGTTCCCGCGTCTCTTTGCGATTTGTGCGGACCCGGGCATTCTAGTCTCTGAGGCGGCTCTGGAGGACGGATGGAACATTACGTTCCGCCGCTCCTTCGGACCTGCTGAGGTCAGGGAATGGGCAGACCAGAGGGAAGTAGTCCCTCTTCCTCTGTCCGTGGACCTTGATTCAGTGTCGTGGAGCCTTTCGCCTTCGGACGATTTCTCCGTTAGTTCGGCTTATCAGGCATTATGTAGGCTGCCGGTTCTACCTTGGCTATCCCCATTGTGGAAGGCACCGCTACCTTTGAAGATCAAGATTTTTGTTTGGCAGCTTCTTCGAGATCGTCTCCCTTCAGGGACCGAGGTGCTGAAGCGCCATGGTCCGGGCAATGGACTGTGCCCTTTGTGCCATGTCCCGGAAACGGGAACGCACATTCTTTTCTCGTGCATAGCAGCGCAGGCACTTTGGTGCTTTGTTCGTGAGGCTCTTGGGCCGGAGTGGGAGGCCACTAACCTCGCAGGGTTTCTGCAGGTTAGGGCCACCCAGGTTGGCCGTAAGCGCCGACTGTTCTGGCTTATCTTCGCGGCTATGATGTGGACTCTCTGGACTACCCGCAATAAGATGGTGATTGAGCGGGTGTTCCCGCGACGTGCTTCTGACTCGTTCTTCAAATTTCTTGCCTTCCTGCAGCACTGGCATCCGCTCGCTAGGCCGAGGGATCGTGATCGTCTTCAGCTTCTCTTGGACGCCCTGGTGTCTTCTGCGTGCCGGCTCTCCGACCGCTCGTCTGCTACTTAACTTGCCCTTGGAGGCCTTTGTTTTTTCTTTCTTTTGGGCTTCTTTGTGCTGTGGCCCCAGCGTTTTCTCCTGTCTTGCTAACTGTACCTGACATGTGGCTGTATGGACTTATGCTTTATCTATAAAGCGGGGCGAAAGCCTATTTCGGTAGTTCAGTGCAAACTGTCTGTGAAAAATTTGCAACACGGTGTATGAAAAATCCACTAGAAAAACCTTTGTGTTTTACAAATTTGAGTGCAATGCTAAATAACTCACGGGTTTTTAAATCTCACATGAGAATTACATTGAGACAAAACAAAACTAGATAAAGCCATGGACATAAATCCTGAATTTATGATGCTTTGTTCGAGACTTGCATAAGGGAGGAGTGGGGAAGTCACTCTCCATCACGTTCTGACAGCCGGCACCACGCAATGCCCGGACCCCTTCTGTTCCACACTCCGCCCCTCCTTCTACACTATGTCTCCGCACCCGGATCTCAATGGCAGCCGGACCCCAACGTTCTCGCCGCTCCCACCTCGGATGGTGCCCGGGCCCTTCCGAACCTCCAATGCGCCGCCTTGCCGCCAAGCCATCGCCCGAAGAAAAAAATGAATTAGAGAAAAAAAATTATGGAGGGGCAGGCATGTAGGAAAATTTTAGGGGCTAGTATTAGGTGCCCGTGGGTCGTTCGGTGTGATGATTTGAGATGTGAAACCTTTTTTTTCATGAGGGATAAGGATTTTTATTTTAGTTCAATAGGGTTGAGTTGTGCAACCATGGTAGTTCATTCTTTCTTTTTGATTCGATCGCTTCGGGGCCATCAATGATAGTAGTACGCACGGTGTGGCATCGCAAGTTGGTTCGGTTGATCGTGAATGAACAGGTCATACGCCTTCCCTCTGGAGCCAAAGGAAGTAAAGAAAGGAAAATGCAAATGATTTGCACTGCAAACTTTATTTATCTGTTTATTTACTGGCGGTACAAAAAGTTACGCTGTGAAGTAAGGTCTCGGTCCTTGGCACCAAGGCCGCCGCGCTGCTCCCTCCCCGGGGCGACACAGGCGGCGGCTCCCACCCCCACAGCTCCGCCCCTCCCGTCTCCTTTCTCCCCCTCGCCGTCGCCAGTGGCCTTCGGCAGGCAAAGCCTGCATGGAGCCGGCGGCGGCGGGGCGCTTCTCTGGCTGCTACTCGCTCGCGGGAGGGGGATTCGGCGTGTAGGCGGCGGCTGGCCGGCGCTTGGCTCTGGGGCGGCGTCCTGGCTCGCGGTGGAGGAGGTCTCTGGCGTGAGGCTCGGGATCTGGTCGTGGAGCTGGGCGCGCCGTTGCGAGCGGCGGTTGCGGTCGTGGCACCCGTGCGGGCCCGATCTGGATCCTCGCGAGCTGCGGCTGGCGCGGACGGTGGTGCTGGATTCGAGGGAGGCTCGGCCCCCTGCTGCTCGTCGTGGAGGGGCCCTTGCTGCGTTCTCCTGCTTGGTGTCGTGGTGGTGCCGGCTGGTGTTTCGGCTGACGAGGCGGCGGATCTGGCAGCTCGTCCGGCGAGTTGGGGTAGGGTGGCGGCCCCCCTCCCTGCTCGGGTTTCCTCTCTAGCTGTGCAGTGTGCGGCGGCCGCGCGGTGGAGGTCTTCGGTTGCCAGGGCGGCGGCCCGGATGTGGTGGTGGCGGCGGCTACGGCCCCGGAGGTGGTGCGTGTCTGGTTGCGGTGGATCGAGGGATCCCGCGGCCGGAGTGAGGTTACTCTCAGCAAGGGTGGTGGTTGGTAGGCGGTGGTCGGTGGCGGATGGTGGACGGCGCAACTCCGGGAGAAATCCTTGCTCCGGTCTTCGCCGGAGCCGGTGACGGCGGCGCCCGCGGGTGCCGTGATCTTTCTTAGAAGCGTCATCGTGGAGGTGCTCCTGCTTCTCCCTACGGCTTTGGCTCCGGAGGGAAACCTCAGATCCGCTGGATCGGGCGATGGAGGCGTCTTCGCGTCTTTCTCCTCCTTGGGTGCATCGTCTCGGAGTCGGCTATGACTGGGAGACTGGTGGATGGCGGCATCTTCGCCGCGGGGGTTGCGGCATCTTCACCGCGTGGTTTGCGGCATCTTCTGTAATGCCCCGAGACTGATGTGCCAGGTGTCCTCCGCTTATTTGCTGTTGTTGGCTTGTCATTTTCTTGCATGTTGCATCTTATCATGTCATCATGTGCATTGCATCATCATGTTTTCAAAACTTGCATCCGTCCCGTCTCCTCATTCCGTCCGTTGTCCTTTCTGAGTCCAGACACACTTGCACGCGCCCGCGGCATGTCCGAAATATTTTTTTATAAGTGGCCGGAAAATGTTCTCGGAATGGGATGAGAGTTGACGTGTGGTCTTATTATAGTGTAGATAGACCGCCTGTCAAGTTTCATCGCATTCGGAGATCGTTTGATGCCCCAACGGATAACTATAGCGGCATTATAGCCGGTCTAACGTCGGACGTTTTCGGTCTCCGGAAACTGCTGCCGGTCTCTCTCTCTCTCTCTCTCTCTCTCTCTCTCTCTCTCTCTCTCTCTCTCTTCTCTTCTCTTCTCTAAGCCCTGAAATCCTCTCTGCACAGTGCATCGAACCCCTCGCGCGCATCCGAAACTGTCCCGGACCCGACCCGGGCAGTCGTCACCGTTGTGTTCGGATCATCCCCAAACATCTACAAAACGTCTATGTTTTGTTAATTGGACTTCCTAATAGAGTTATTCGTAACCGTCCGATTATGATCGTAGGGACCGGATAGCCCCAACTTAATCCACCTGCCATATAAATACACAAGGTCCAATCCTAAAAATCAGGTACCTTGTCCCATCCTACCTAGCGCCGCCGCCACTCCCTCGGGATCCTTCCCGATCCAAAAATTCCCCCTCGTTGTCTTCACCGGATCAACCAGCTCCCCCCGATCCATCCAGCCAGTTCAACCAACCGAAGCCGCCACCTCCTCGTTTTCCAGATCGAGCGAGATCGAGCTCGCGACCCTGCCGCCTCTAGAGAACGTCGCCGGGGACACCCCTGCCAGGCCCCATCGCCCTCCTCCTTCCTCGATCCAACCAGCCGCAGCATCGGAGCAGGGGCCCTCGCGCTCGAGCTTCGCTGACCCTGCAGGGCGCGCCCTCCAGCGACCTCGCCGCCGGTGGCCACGACTAGGACCGGCCTCGTCCCACTCCTCTCCTCATGATTTTTCCCTCTCCCTCTCTCATGGTGACCCTCTCTCTCTCCTTCCCAGGAACAGACAGGTACTCGCCCAAGCTCCATAGCGTCGCCGCCGTCATCCTGCTGCGTCCGGTTACCTCCAGCAAGTGTCACCCGCCGGAACAATTCCTCTTGACGCCCTGCAGTCTGGCGCTTCCTGTCGCCGACGTCTTCTTCGGTTCCGACGAGGAGGGTGTCTTCGTCTCGAGCTCAAGCATTGCCGCTATTGCCCGTGCTTCGTCTGAACCTCCGTCCCCACGTCGCCATGCCTCCTTTTTTCTTTCTCCATTTCTTCTCTCTCTCTGAGTTGTCGCACCGCCGCCGTTTTGCAGAGGCCAGCGCCGCCGCCTCGGACTTCTTCGCCGCCGGAGACCTTTGCCTCATTCGCATCACCGATGCGTCTCCGCGACCGGACCTCCCCAGCCTGTCACTACTCCACTCCTGGCCGCCCGAGCCAAGCTGGAGCGTCGCCGCCATCGTTGCCGTGTGCGCCGCGCCCCTGTTCTTCTGCAGCGAGCGCGCCCCTGCGCGTTGACCAGCCACCGCTGCTTCCCGATCGACTGCCTGGGTCGGCCTCGCCTTGTGCCTCATAGCGGCCCAGCAAGGCGCTGAGGCCTAGCCACTCCACCAGCCTGCCTCTTTCTCGAACTGGGCCGAAGCCCATGGGTGAGGCCACCCCAAGCGCCCCTCCTTTTTTTTCTCTTACTGCTGGGCCAGTTCAGTTTCGGCCCAGTGGATGTTTTTTTGGTTCTACGAATTTAGCTAATTTCCAGGGTTTTGCAGATTTACAAAAAACCCCCTAGCCTTCATGCATATAATAACTCTCAAACCATGTATCATATGTAAAAACTTTATATATGAAACTTGCTTAGAATTTTGTCTAGTTTAATAATATCCAACTTTCATCTATGTTTGAAATGTTTAATATGCTATTTGAGTAAATTTGCCTATTGCCATGTTAAAATGATTAAATTCATAACTAAATAACGGTAACTCGGATTTTAATGAACTTTATATGTAAATGGGGTAGAATGTTGCCTAGTTTAACATGGTGGCATCATATTGCATCTTTAATAACTATAAAATTTGGTTTAGGGCAGAACAGCACCAAACCTAATATATGCATATGGGGATTTACCAGAATTGTTGCTCGTTACTTCCGGCCTCATTTAAACTTGACTAGATAGGTAGTTTTACTTTGCTACACCTCTTGCCATGTTAACCAACATTTAATATTGTGGAGTACCTAACCGAGAGTGAACTAAATAATTGATGTGGTGTTCGGTCAATATGCAACGGAGTTGCATATTGAGCTCCACTTAATTTGTAAGATTGTTTGTGCATTTTGCCATGCCATGCTTCATTAAACCGGACGTGCATCATACTTGATTGTGCTTCATGCCATGTTATGTGGTGGTTGTTTACTATGTTGTTTGCTTTCTTTCCGGTGTACTTCGTCTCAGTAATCCGGTAACGTCGCGTTTGTGAGGACCCGTTCGACTACGTCTGTTTGTCTTTTTCATGGACTCATTCTTCTTCCTTGCGGGATTTCAGGCAAGATGATCATACCCCCGAAATCACTTCTATCTTTGCTTGCTAGTTGCTCGCTCTTTTGCTATGCCTATGCTGCGATACCTACCACTTGCTTATCATGCCTCCCATGTTGTTAAACCAAGCCTCTAACCCACCTTGTCCTAGCAAACCGTTGTTTGGCTATGTTACCGCTTTGCTCAGCCCCTCTTATAGCGTTGTTAGTTGCAGGTGAACATTGAAGTTTGTTCCTTGTTGGAACATGGAGATGTTGTTCCTTGTTGGAACATGTTTACCTGTTGGGATATCACAATATCTCTTATTTAATTAATGCATCTATATACTTGGTAAAGGATGGAAGGCTCGGCCTTATGCCTGGTGTTTTGTTCCACTCTTGCTGCCCTAGTTTCCGTCATATTGGTATTATGTTCCCGGATTTTGCGTTCCTAACGCGGTTGGGTAATAATGGGAACCCCTTGACAGTTCGCCTTGAATAAAACTCCTCCAGCAATGCCCAACATTGGTTTTACCATTTGCCACCTAGCCTTTTCTTTCCCTTGAGTCGGCCAGCTCAAGGGTCATCTTATTTTAACCCCCCCGGGCCAGTGCTTCTCTAAGTGTTGGTCCAATTGAGCGATGTCCAAGGCTACCAGGGGCAACTCTGGGCTGGTTTACCCGACGTCTTGCTCATCCGGTGTGCCCTGAGAACGAGATATGTGCAGCTCCTATCGGGATTTGTCGTCACATCTGGGTGGCTTTGCTGGTCTTGTTTTACCATTGTCGAAATGTCTTGTAACCGGGATTCCGAGTCTGATCGGGTCTTCCCGCTAGAAGGAATATCCTTCGTTGACCGTGAGAGCTTGTGATAGGCTAAGTTGGGACACCCCTGCAGGGATTTGAACTTTCGAAAGCCGTGCTCGCGGTTATGGGCAGATGGAAATTTCTTAATGTCCGGTTGTAGATAACTTGAACCTTAACTCAATTAAAATGCATCAACCGCGTGTGTAACCGTGATGGTCTCTTTCCAACGGAGTCCGGGAAGTGAACACGGTGTTGGAGTTATGCTTGACGTAGGTTGTTATAGGATCACTTCTTGATCATACTTTCTCGAACGTGCTTTGCCTTCTCTTCTCGCTCTCATTTGCGTATGTTAGCCACCATATATGCTAGTCGCTTGCTGCAGCTCCACCTCATACTTTTACCTTACCCATAAGCTTAAATAGTCTTGATCGCGAGGGTGCGAGATTGCTGAGTCCCCGTGACTCACAGCTACTTCCAAACCAGCTTGCATGTGCCGATGTTACCAAGCAGATGACGCAACCAAGCTCAGGAGGAGCTCGATGAAGATCTTGTCCTTTGTGTTGTTTCGTTCTAGTTGATCAGTAGTGGAGCCCAGTTGGGGTCGATCGGGGACCTTGTCGCTTTTGGGGTTCTTCTTTTATTTTGGTTCCGTAGTCGGACCTTGATTGTATCTGGATGATGTAATGCTTTATTCATGTAATTGTGTGAAGTGACGATTGTAAGCCAACTATGTAACTCTTTCCCTTATGTATTACATGGGTTGTGTGAAGATTACCTCACTTGCGACATTGCTTTCAATGCGGTTATGCCTCTAAGTCGTGCTTCGACACGTGGGAGATATAGCCGCATCGAGGGCGTTACATCTTCGCCCCGTAGTTTGCTGAGGCGGCCTTTTCGGGGGCGCTGATTTCGGTTTGGCAACGATGATGGCGTCGAGAGGAGCTTTGGTCGCGGCTCGGGCTTCGGTAGTCGGATCTTCCCGGCGTGTCCGAGGTGCTCTTTAGGGCACGGTCGGCGCAAGTCCTGCATATTTTCCTTGTGATGATCATCGTCAGAGTCGGAGCTGTCGGTTGTTCACGTGTGTGGCCTTCTGTTGGCATGTGCCGTCATGGTTTCTGTGCAGCTGTTTGCGGGTCGGCTTCGACGATGAAGGTCTACGGTGAAGTCGGAGTCGCCCGTTCGGAGGTAGCCGGTGATGACGATGACGCTTGCGACTGCTCGGCGGATGTCTTTCTCTCTTTGTAGCTCTGTGATCCCATGTCAGTGGCAGGTTGGCCGATGGTACCCACTTTATGTGGGTTGGTTGTATCGGTTTTAGCCCGGTTTTCCGTTAATTAACCAGGCAATTCTCACTCCTTCTTAATCAATGAAAATGACAAGTCTTTTGCCTTGTTTAAAAAAAAAAGATTACGCTGTGAACGGCTGCAAATGTGATGTTCGCGAGCAAACACGTGGTACCAAAGTTACGCCACTGCAACCCGTAAAAGAAAAAGTTACGCCACTGCAAATACTGCGCCTCACAAAAGATCAACTGCTACCCCTCAAAAAGGAAAAAGAGATCAACTGCCCAGTTGCTGGAGCCCGGTGTGGTCATTCCTGGTCAGCGTACAGATAGCTAGCGACAGGGAAGAGTACCCAACAGCTGCCTTTTGGGAGTAAGAATTTGTTTATCTGTGCTAAAGCGCACAATGTATACTAAACCAAAACCACCCAAACAAGAGACCCAGAGACCCAGAACAAGAACTACTAATGGAAATTTTCACTCTATGATGATTCAGATATTTCGGAAAAAGCAATGCAAAAACAAAATCGCTGGTAAATTTTGGTCGATCCACGGAATCACCGCTACTATGTCTACCTCAACACGACTGCGTTACGGAATATACTCCTGTAAAAGGACAATCCACGATTGGCATTCCTAGAGACAGTGAATCCGCCACAAAAAGGAGGCGCAGAGCACCTAAAGTGTCCATCAAAGAAGCAATTTCGGAAAACAACAGTTAAAATCAACATCGCTGCAACCGCATTTCGCATAGGTTCATTAAATGCACAGGCTTCCACCCTTCAGATTACTCTCCGTAAAGCGTGGTCGGTGGTCCTTCCCTTGAGCTTGAGGCGACCAGCAGGAAGCAGAAAGCATGCTCTCATTGCTCCATGTAGTCACCTCTTTTGATCTACGCCGGAGCCCGAGTAACCACGAATATGTCTACCCGGTCCCTGCGTGGAGTTCGTATAATACGATTTGATTAATTAAAATTGAGTATTCCATGCATGCAACTATACTAATGTATCATAACCTAATGCATGCCAATCACTGGTAGTCTTTTTTTATTGATTGATTAATGATTAGGTACTCCTTGAATTTTTTTATTGCGGTTGAAGTACTCCTTGGTTTAAGATATATGAACTCCATGATCTAGGAGGACGCCTTGACTAACTGAGAATATCAATGACAGTCCGATCTTAGTTCATATAAGTACTATTTTAATCTCATGTATGTTATTACATGTTACTCTTATTTTTAGATTAACAGCGAGTAAACCATCAGTTATGGTAGTATTTTGTTTGATATAAACCTACATGCTCAACAAATGATGTATACTTTGCATTAGTCCTCCATTGTCTTAAATTATTTTCCACCATCGTCTTAAATTATTTTCCTGTAAATTTTTTGACACTTAAATGGTATGAGAGATTTCTACTACTCCCTGATAGTGTAAAGAAAACGTCTATGAGACAGAGAGTATATTAGATAAGCAAATGTTACAACGTGTGACAACCTTCAAAGGTGACTTTGCACCAATGAGCAAAGTAGAGGGGGTTACAGTGTGTGTACAAGGGAAGTAATATCCTTACGTCACTAAGATCGCTTAGCATGACGACTTCCCGACTGTCTACTACAACAAGTTTTCTACGGCTCCGGCGAGGGAGGGGTGATGGCATCGGCGCGTCTTCAGCTTGTTTCAGTGCTTGTAGTCGTCGCTAGGTGGTCTGCGGATCTGGATGTATTTTTTTTTATTTCTAGTATTCATTGTACTCCGGTGATTGAAGATGAATAGATCGAAAGTTTTTCCGGAAAAAAACTCCCACAGATTGGACTTCCCAGGGACAATTGTGTTGAACGATTCCATGGCTAATCCCAATTTTGACTGCGTCGTCCGCTCGTCGCCTAGTTGGGCCCACTAGCAAGGGAAGGTCGTTTTTTGGGCCAAAAGTATTAGGGTGAACATGGGGGATTTTCTAATATTTGGGTCTGTGTGTGCCGCAGCGGCTGCCGAAATCGCAAGAAGGCCAACACGAAGCCCCGACGCCTCCCTTCCTTTGCTCTACCTATCGCATCTTAGCGAAATCACCACCTCTCCATTCACATATCCTCGCCTTCTGTCCCCGTGCCCCCAACCGTCCATCCATCGCCCATCCCTAGCAGGCTTCCGAGTAGGTAAGTACTGGGCGGAGGTGGTGCCAGTAGAAGGATAAGGAGGCCAATGGGGAGAAAAAGGCACGGCTAATGGCGGCAACCTTGCGATGGGTCATCTTCCTCCTAGGACCCCTCCATCCCCGCAGGATCCATCCTGAGGTGACCCCTTTTATCTATATGGGACGTCTACTAGGATTGTGCTTCACTCTCTCTCTCTCTCTCTCTCTCTCTCTCTCTCTCTCTCCCTCTCTTGTAATTTTAGGTTAGCTCTTAGAACATTTTTTGGAGGGGGGGGACTAATATTTTAGTATTTAAGGTATTCGGTCCATTTTTAGGTTAACTATTGGAGATGCTCTAAGTGCAACTCTAGAAGAGTTGACATATGCTCCAAAACTCCATAATAACTTCAAATATGAAGCCTAAGGGTCAAAAGGCACTCTAGAAGAGTCATCATCTTCAATACCGCCAATGAAGAGTCATCATAATGCAACCTTCATATTTTCCATGCAAGTAAGACCCACCTATCATTGGTAATAGGTTCTTCCCCAATAAGACAAAATTAAAAACACATTTGATTCAAATTGATTTGTTCCCAATAAATTGGATGGAAAATTAGTCACACTACTATCGCATTGATAGAACAACTAATAGTAGCTAACTAATTGTGGCATTGGTTACGGACTACGTAGAATGTGGCAATGCATGCCCCGATTACCCGAAAATTCAACTCAATAGCATTGTCCCATGCCGACCGTGAGTCGATGGTGCTGGGGCAGGAAAGACGTCCCAATTACTTCTTCGCTACCTCCTCCTTGCCACGTTCATCTAGTCCCAATGGTGGTGCAGGGATCCACCTGCTTCTCTGCTAGTTCCTCTGCACCATTTACGAGGACACGATGGATAGGAGGTGGGCGAGAGGGGTTGGGAGCGCTAGAGAGTTGAAATGATAAGGAAGAGAGGGGGAGCGTTGACTTTTATTAGCCACCGCAGGCCAATTAAGACGATATTCGGGGGTGCCAGAGGTGGCATACGGCCATGAAGGGGCATGCTTCTTGATGAGAAACCGACCAAGCCCACCCGCCTCCTCCCAGCATGCTCGCACGCAAGCCAGAACATGCTGCCCGTGGCAGCCATCCGACGAGCCATCACGTAAATTTGATGCATGACCATGCCCTCATGTATGGGTGGTTGCCTCGCCAGTGGTGCATGCATGGGAGGCCGTGCTGCTTCAAATCTCGTACGTGGCGCGGGGAAGAAGATAAAATTTCACATGCGCACTAACAGTTAGGCTTGGAACAAGCTTCAAAGGAAACGTTCACAACCTCCAAATATGAAGGTGTGGATTTCCTAATGGATGGTCTTTGATCTCTCAGATCGTCCCCTTAGCATTGTTGTTTAGGTGAGTAGCTTTGAGGTGTTCTTGTTGGGTTTTTTGTGTGCTTTTGTTGTGTTGAGATTAGTGGCTGTTGTGTGTTCAGAGCGTTTGGCAGGCCACTTTGTGCACTCCTGGGGTTCCATGTCGTGTGAGTAATCTTCTTGTGGTCTGCCTGCTTCGGTTTTCACCTGGTTTTCCACAAATTAATTCGGCAATTCTCTTCCTAATTAATTGATGAGGCAAAAAAAATTCCCTCGTTTCAGAAAAATGGAGGTTTGAAGGCCACAAATGAAGGAAGCACCAAAATATCACTTTAGCTATATGTATGTTGACTAGTTTATCAATTTGGGTAAGTCATTTTTTGACGGTTGATTCTTTTGTTAAGACTTGTGATGTTATTTTTTCTTTATATTGTTTCATGGCTTCTTAGGCTAATTTTGACTTGTCCCTGTTTGGGATAATTCAATTTTTTGGCTGAATTTTTGACTTGCCCCTATTTAGGGTAAGTCATTTTTCCTATAGGGTTTTAAGTCGATTACACATTTACATGTTTCTTGTTTGTATGTGTTTTTGCTTTCACTTTTATTTTTTAGTCGGTTTTCCTTTTCTCTACATGGATATTTTTGGCATATTGGATCAATGGAAATGAATACACGCAATTACTATACAATATGTGTTTGAACTACAGTAAAGTGTAAAAAATACACTATTATATGCTTATTTTTTGCATATTGAAAAGGCACTATTTGAGTGCAAAGTTGTGTGCAAGTTTTTCAAGTTTTTTTTTCATTTTCCTTGTTCTCGTAGGATAATACCAATGTCATTAATTCATTCCTCCTTAGAAAGTTTCATTACTTTTGTTTTAGTTTTCATTTCATTATCTTTCTCCTTTAAGGGTAATGCCAATGTTGCTAATTCCTTCCTTCTCAGGAAACATCTTTTTGCGAATTCTCACTATCATATGCACATTCTTCCACACTGTAAAAGAGTTTGATTTTTGAATAAATTATGTGCAAATTTTTATCATTATTTTGTTTCTAAAATATTCATTATATCTGTCCTTAAATGGTAATACCGATGCCACTAATTCATACTTCCTTAGAAACTTCACTATTTTGATTTTTTTAAAATATTTACTCCATTTTCTTTCTTCTGTAAGGGTAACACGGACATCACCAATTCAATCCTTCTTAGAAAACATATTTTTTGTGAAATTTCACTATTATTCCCTCCGTTTCTTTTTACTCCGCATATAAGATTTGGTCAAAGTCAAATTATACAAAGTTTGACCAAATTTATATAAAAAATATAAACATCTACAATACTAAAACTATATAGTATGAAAATACGTTTCATGGTGCATCTGATAATATTGATTTCATATTGTGAATGTTTATACTTTTTAATACAAACTTAGTCAAACTCTACAACACTTGACTTTGACCAAACCTTATATGCAGACTAAAAAGAAACGAAGGGAGTACATGCTTAATCCTGCACTCAAAAGTGTAATTATTGTAGGAGTATTAATTATGTGTAAGTTTTATCATTGTGTTTTTTTATTTTCATTATTTTCTTCCTAAAGGGTAATACCAATGCCACTAATTCATTCTTTCTTAGAAACTTCACAATTTTGAATTTTTTAGTTTATATTTCATTTTCTTTATTCTTTAAAGGAAATACTAATGGTGCTAATTCATTTCTTCTTAGAAAAAAATATTTTTGCAAACATTCCACTATTATATGCTTGTTCTCGCATATGATACAGAAACATAATTTTTGTGTAAATTGTATGCAAAAAACTTATTATTTGTTTTTATTTTTTATTTTGTTTCGTCTTAAAGGGTAATATCAATGACATTAATTTGTTTTCCATAGAAAACTTTGTTATTTCTTTATTGTTAGTTTCTATTTCTTCTTTAAGGTAAAATACTAATGTCACTAATTCATTCCATCTCAGGAAACATATTTTTGTGAAAATCCAACTATTATATACTTACTCTTGCATATCATGAAAATATGCAATTTCCGTATTAATTTTGCTTTTATTTGTTTCATTGTTTCTCTTCTGAAAGGGTAATACCAGTGCCACTATTTTTTTAGAAAAATTCATTATTATGATTTTGTTTCAGTTTTTATTTACTTTTTATTTGTTTTTAAAATGAAATAATTATGTTGCATCGGGAGGGCGCACTTCGGACGAAGGTAGAGTAATGACAACATGAGGGGCGTCCTAATTCTTCAACTCGGTTACATTGTACAATGCACATGCAAAACACGAGCGACATGATATATAAGACTAGGAACAACTAGGATGTGTTTGGTTCACATCTCTGTTTTAGGGCATTTTGCATACTTGTCTCGGTTGGGCCTGTTTGAGCTAATGCGGGCTACAAACCAACATTTGCATGTAGTTTGGTTGCCTGCATTAGGCTCCGTGCATGATGGGAGCAATTAGTTAGCGCACTATTTGGTTGCCTGTGTCGCTGTTGTTAGACAAACAACACGTTGTTTTGTTGCAAATGGCTAAACATGTGATCACCACTTCTCACTAGTGGTGATCTTACGACACACACACACACTGACCATTGTCTTGTCCTAGATAGAAAACAAATGGCAGTTTATCCTAGCTACTACCAAATGACAGTACAAGTTATTAATAGGCAATATGACTGAATAGTGAAAAGTTCAATGATGCTAACTAGAGGTGGTTCTTCTTCTTCTTCTTCTTCTTCTTCTTCTTCTTCTTCTTCTTCTTCTTCTTCTTCTTCTTCTTCTTCTTCTTCTTCTTCTTCTTCTTCTTCTTCTTCTTCTTCTTCTTCTTCTTCTTCAAATCCTCGCCTGCCCTCAGTTATCACACATTTCCTGAGCCCAGTCCAACCTTTTGTTCTTCCACACTTCATTGTCAAACGCCTCCACACCATGGTCGGAGATGACCACCTCATCAGGTGTCACATCTTCCTCCTCGTCACAAGTTCATCAGTTCCCCATTGCAGGATCCAGTTGTGAATGATGCAACATGCAAGAACAAGCCTGGCCTGGGTAGGGTAAGGATGGTATGGCTTCTGATCCAGGATCCTAAACCTATTCTTCAAAGCTCCAAATGTCCTCTCAACCGTTACTCTAAGGCTGAAGTGTCTAAGATTGAACAGTTCATGAGGAGTCCTAGAATAGTTTCTACCAGAGAACTGATACGTCTCCAACGTATCTACTTTTCCAAACACTTTTGCCCTTGTTTTGGACTCTAACTTGCATGATTTGAATAGAACTAACCCGGACTGACGCTGTTTTCAGCAGAATTACCATGGTGTTATTTATGTGCAGAAGCAAACGTTCTCGGAATGACCTGACACTTCACAGAGCCACTTCTTAGAAAATAAGAAAAATACCTGCAAAAGATGATGGTCAGGGGGCCCACCACCTCGTGGGCTCCCTGTTGCCTCTCCGACTCCAACTCCAACTCCATATATTGAGTTTCAGGGAGGAAAAAATCAGAGAGAAGAAATCATCGCGTTTTACGATACGGAGCCACCGCCAAGCCCTAAAACCTCTCGGGAGGGCTGATCTGGAGTCCGTTCGGGGCTCCGGAGAGGGGAATCCGTCGCCATCATCATCATCAACCATCCTCCATTACCAATTTCATGATGCTCACCGTCGTGCATGAGTATTCCATCGTAGGCTTGCTGGATGGTGATGGGTTGGATGGGATCTATCATGTAATCGAGTTAGTTTTGTTAGGGTTTGATCCCTAGTATCCACTATGTTTTGAGATTGATGTTGCTATGACTTTGCTATGCTTAATGCTTGTCACTAGGGCCCGAGTGCCATGATTTCAGATCTGAACCTATTATGTTTTCATCAATATATGACTGTTCCTGATCCTATCTTGCAAGTCTATAGTCACCTATTATATGTTATGATTCGTTAACCCCGAAGTGACAATAATCGGGATACTTACCGGTGATGACCGTAGTTTGAGGAGTTCATGTATTCACTATGTGTTAATGCTTTGTTCCGGTTCTCTATTAAAAGGAGGCCTTAATATCCTTTAGTTTCCGTAAGGACCTCACTGCCACGGGAGGGTAGGACAAAAGATGTCATGCAAGTTCTTTTCCATAAGCACGTATGACTATATTCGGAATACATGCCTACATTATATCAATGGACTGGAGCTAGTTCTGTGTCACCCTAGGTTATGACTGTTACATGATGAACCGCTTCCGGCATAATTCTCCATCACTGATCCATTGCCTACGAGCTTTCCATATATTGTTCTTCGCTTATTTATTTTCCCATTGCTATTGCTATCATCACTACAAAATACCAAAAACATTGCTTTTACTACCGTTAACTTTTGTTACCGTTATCACTACTATCATATTACTTTGCTACTAAACACTTTGCTGCAGATATTAAGTTTCCCGGTGTGGTTGAATTGACAACTCAGCTGCTAATACTTGAGAATATTCTTTGGCTCCCCTTGTGTCGAATCAACAAATTTGGGTTGAATACTCTACCCTCGAAAACTGTTGCGATCCCCTATACTTGTGGGTTATCAAAACTATTTTCTGGCGCCGTTGCCGGGGAGCATAGCTCTTTTCTTTGAGTCACTTGGGATATATATCTGCTTATCATTATGAAGAACTTAAGAGATCCAAAAACCAAGATCTATCCCTCAACTACGAGGGGAGGTAAGGAACTGCCATCTAGCTTGATGATGCCACTTCTGCTATGCATGATACTTATGATGAAACTACCTCTATGCCTAATACTACTATGCCACTTAGTGATTTCCTTGATGAACAACTTGCTAGGGCTAGAGAAATTTAAAATATTGAATCTAATGATACTGATGAAAGTGATGATGAAGAATCACTTGTTATTCCTAAGGGTTATGTTTTTGTTCAAGAAGCTTCTTTCGCTATTTTAGCTTGCAAAAATAGGAATGAACTCAAAAGGTTATTAGCTAAATGGAGTAAGCAATCTCTAAATGCTAGAATGAAACCTGACCCTGCTTTTGTTACTTCACCTATCTTTGTTACTGATAAGGATTATGAATTCTCTATTGATTCTGATATAATTACTTTGGTTGAATCTGATCCTTTTCATGGTTATGAATCTAAAACTGTTGTGGCACATCTTACTAAATTAAATGATATAGCTACCCTGTTCACTAAAGATGAGAGAACTCGTTACTTTTACATTCTCAAAATATTTGCGTTCTCATTAAAGGGTGATGCTAAGATATGGTTTAATTCTCTTCATCCTGGTTGTGTGTGTAGTCCCCAGGATATGATTTATTACTTCTCTGCTAAATATTTCCCTGCTCATAAGAAACAAGCTGCTTTAAGGGATATATATAATTTTGTGCAAATTGAAGAAGAGAGTCTCCCACAAGCTTGGGGGAGGCTTCTCCAATTACGTACTGCTTTGCCTGATCATCCTCTTAAGAAAAATCAAATACTTAATATCTTTTATAATGGACTAACTGATGCCTCCAGAGATTACCTGGATAGTTGTGCCGGTTCTGTTTTCAGGGAAAGAACACCGGATGAAGCTGAAATTCTATTGAATAATATGTTGACAAATGAAAATAATTGGACACCTCCGGAGCCAATTCCTGAGCCTATTCCTAAACCAACTCCGAAGAAGAGGGGTATTCTATTTCTCAGTCCTGAAGATATGCAAGAGGCAAAGAAATCTATGAAAGAAAAAGGTATTAAAGATGAAAATGTTAAGAATTTACCTCCTACTGAAGAAATATATGGTCTTAATTTACCGCCTGTTGAAGAAACATATGATCTTAATCCATTACCTATTGAAGAAACTTATGGTCTTGATAACCCGACACAGGTAGTAAAGGTAAATTCTCTCTATAGATATGATAAAACTGAAATCCCATTTACTAAATTTGCTAGCCCATGCTTAGATGAGTTTGATAAATTTATGGCTAAGCAAGAAGACTTTAATGCTTATTTTGGTAGACAATTGAAATATAATTCAAATATGCTTGAACACTTGGGTGATTATATGGCTAATGTCAAAGGTGAACTTAAACTTATTAGTAAACATGCTTCTATGGTTACCACTCAAGTAGAACAAGTAGTTAAAGCTCAAAATGATTTGCTCAATGAATTGAATAGTAAAGATAATGATTATGCTATTAAAGTGGCTACTAGAACTGGTAGAATGACTCAGGAACCTTTGTATCCTGAAGGCCACCCTAAGAGAATTGAGCAAGATTCTCAGAGAAATAATATAGATGCACCTAGTACTTCTAAAAAGAAGAAAAAGAAAAATGATCGGACTTTGCATGCTTCTAGTGATCCTATTACTGAGACACCTGAGAATACAAATGATATTTGTATTTCTGATGCTGAAACACAATCTGGTAATGAACCTGAAACTAGTGATAATGCTAACAATAATGTTCATGATGATGCTCAATCTAGCAATGATAATGATGTAGAAATTGAACCTGTTGTTGATCTTGATAACCCACAATCAAAGAATCAACGTTATGATAAGAAAGACTTTGTTGCTAGAAAACATGGTAAAGAAAGAGAACCATGGGTTCAGAAACCCATGCCTTTTCCTCCCAAACCATCCAAGAAAAAGGATGATGAGGATTTTGAACGCTTTGCTGAAATGATTAGACCTATGTTTTTGCGTATGCGATTAACTGATATGCTCAAAATGAATCCTTATGCTAAGTATATGAAAGATATTGTTACAAATAAAAGAAAGATACCGGAAGCTGAAATTTCCACCATGCTTGCTAATTATACTTTTAAGGGTGGAATACCAAAGAAACTTGGAGATCCGGGTGTACCAACTATACCATGCTCCATTAAAAGAAGTTATGTTCAAACTGCTTTATGTGATCTTGGAGCCGGTGTTAGTGTTATGCCTCTCTCTTTATATCATAGACTTGATTTGAATAAGTTAACACCTACTGAAATATCTTTGCAAATGGCTAATAAATCAACTGCTATACATGTCGGTATTTGCGAGGATGTGCCTGTTGTAGTTGCAAATGTTACTATTTTAACGGACTTTGTTATTCTTGGAAGACCCTTTCTGAATACTGCAGGGGCTGTTATTGATTGCACTAAAGGCAATGCCACTTTTCATGTTAATGGTAATGAGCATACGATACACTTGCCGAGGAAACAACCTCAAGTTCATAGTATCAACTCTATTGGAAAGATTCCATCGATTATATTTGGAGGTTTTGAATTTCCTCTTCCTATTGTCAAGAACAAATATGATATTCTTATTATTGGGGACATGCATATCCCCGTTGAGGTAACATAGTGTTATTCGAAATTTCTCCGGTTCCATGTTATTCGGAATGAGTTCGTTAACAAGACTTGATCAACCTTGTTAGTGGATTCCTTTTGATGATGATGAGATGGATGAAACTAGAAGGCACAACCTTCTATACCCCACTTTTACTTTCTGTTATTTATATTAAATAAAATAAATATAAATATTTTTCTGTCTATTATCTGATTATCCATGCAATATAAAAATACCCAAGAAAATAAAAGTTCTCCAAATGCCCTGAAATTTAAATATGATTTTTTCTAGAATATTTGAGAATATTTAGCACTGAGAACACAGCAGGGGGGTCAACCACCTGCCCACGAGGGTGGAGGGCGCGCCTCCTGCCTCGTGGGCCCACGGTGGCCCTCCTCCACTCATTATTTCACCCATACACTTCATCTTCCTCCCACAAACACGAATATCCAGCTCAAGCACGAGTTCTAGCTCATTTTGCTGCCATTTTCGATCTCCTTGCTCAATGCACCTCTCACAAAACTGCTTGGGGAGATTGTTCCTTGGTATGTGACTCCTCCATTGGTCCAATTAGTTTTTGTTCTAGTGCTTTATTCATTGCAAATTTTTGCTGCTTAGCTGACCCTGTTCTTGAGCTTACATGTCAAATTTATATGGTCAAAAGTAGTTTTGATGCATGATATAGGCCCTAGGCACTTGTAGGAGTAGTTGCTCTCAATATTATTGAGTTTGGTTTACTTTTATTTTGAAGTTACTAAAAACTTCAGGATTTTTCAGAAAATGATGAGGAGACTATTGAGGGGCTCATCGAGCCAAAGCTCGAAGGAAAAGGCACCGAAGCCTAAGTATAATTTGCCGCACAGCGTGGAGATTCGGGCGTGTGAATGGCCTTCCGAGGATTTCTTGGGAGCAGCCAGTATTTATGAAGATTTTCATGAGTTGGCTAAGAATGCAGGCCTCACCGCTTTCCTCCATGACCAATGCGATCAGTATCTCTTACTCACAAATACCTTTGTGCAAAACTTTCATTTCCATTCTAGGAATTCGCCACCTACGGTGGAGTTTCATTTATATGATGAGCATAAGGAGATGTCACTTTATGATTTTTGTCGGATTTGTTTAGTCCCTTTTGAGGGCAAGACAGAAGAACCACATCATGATGATGTGGAGGGGTTTATTGATACTATCACTGTAGGGGAAACTAGGAAGGTTTCCGATGCACGAATCACTAGCATACATTTTCCTGTTTTATGTTACTTTGCATTATTTGCTAGTCGTTGCTTAATTGGACGCGGAAACTGTGGAAACCTCAGCATCCCTGATATAATTATTCTGCTCCATGGTTTATATAGTGATAACACTTTTAGTATGGGCGGTATTATTGCTAAACGGTTAAGTCTGAACCTTACCAAGGGCCCCATCTTTGGAGGCATCTATTCTTCATGCCTAGCTGCACATTTTAACATACCTATTAGGCATTTTGAGAAGGAAGAAAAGCTGCTGCCTCGTGTTTATCTAGATTATAAAAGTATGGTGGCACATGATTTTATTGTTAAGAATAGGGAAGGAGAGCTTAAATATCAATTGTTCTTTAATAAACATCATCCTCAGACTATTACCCTGCCTGCTCCTTCTTTGTTTGATTTATCTTCAGGCACGTACCTTATTCCGTTGAAGGCTATTCAGGCCTACCGAAACCCTGCACCAGTCGAGGAGCCAGAGCCGGAACCATAAGTTGATCCTTCACGACAGTCTAATTACCAGTGGGATCCGGAGATGATTGTCAGCCAGTGGCAATCGGAGTCTTCCTCTTCTTCTTCTCAGTATGACCCCAACTACTATTATGGATATCCGCCAGGCCAGCCATGGCCATAGACCAACTTAGGCCAAAAGCCTAAGCTTGGGGGAGTACGTATTTCCCATCGACATTACATTTATGTTCACACACTCATTGCTAGATGTCAGTGCTCATATTTTTCATTGTATCATCCATGCTAGTTTAATTTCCTTTTTATGCTTTCTTCTTATGTGTTTGATAAACCTTAAGAAAAACCAAAAAAAATAGTTGTAGCTTTTAATCAGTTTAATTTCCATGCTTGTAGTAGTAATTAAAAACAAAACCCAAAAATATTTCATGTTCTTCTTTTGCTTGTTGGGAGCTTTCCCGTGTAAATAGTTTTATTTCTTTTCTTTTCTTTGGGAGTCGATAGGAGAAGACCATAATTAAATTGTTGAAGTGGCTCTTATATGCATACTTGTTGATCTGACAAAAGAGCCCATATTTCCCTGTTTTCTCCTGTTTATTGAATGCTTGCAGATTCCAGCTTAGTCCAATGCACGTGCACTATTATTATTATTCACACTATTCGGTCGTGCAAGTGAAAGGCAATTATGACGATATATGATGGATTGACTGAGATGAGAAAAGCTGGTATGAACTCGACCTCTTTTGTTTTTATAAATATAATTAGTTCATCATTCCTGATTCATCCTATTATGAATAAACATGTTTGCAATGACAACTAGAGATGATAGTTTCTTATGTCATGCTTGATTAGCTATGAGTTATAATGGTTTACCTTGCGTGCCAACATGCTATTAAAATGGTTATGATGTGGTATGATAGGGTGGTATCCTCCTCTGAATGATTTAAGTACTTGACTTGGCACATGTTCATGCATGAAGTTGAAACAATATCAACATACCCTTCACGATATTTATGTTCATGGTGGATCATATCCTACTCATGCTTGCATTCGGTGTTGATTAATTTTAATGCATGTTCATGACTGTTGTCGCTCTCTAGCTGGTCGCTTCCCAGTCTTTTGCTAGCCTTCACCTGTATTAAGCGGGAATACTGCTTGTGCATCCAATCCCATAAACCCCAAAGTTATTCCACATGAGTCCACTATACCTACCTATATACGGTACCTACCTGCCGTTCCAAGTAAATTTGTATGTGCGAAACTCTAAACCTTCAAATAAATATCATGTTTTGTATGCTCGAATAGCACATGTATCAACTAGGGTTGTCTGTATCTTCCATGTTATGCGGGTTATTCTCAAGAGGAGTGGACTCCGCTCCTCACTCACGAGATAAATGGCTGGTCACCGGGATGCCCAGTCCCATGCTTTATGCAAACTAAATCAAAATAATTGCAAACAAAACTCCCCCTGGGACTCTTGTTAGTTGGAGGCACTCGTTGTTTCGAGCAAGCCATGGATTGATGCTTGTTGGTGGAAGGGGGAGTATAAAATTTACCATTCTGTTTGGGAACCGCCTATAATGTGTGTAGCATGGAAGATATCGCCATCTCTTGGTTGTTATGTTGACAATGAAAGTATACCGCTCAAAATTTTGTTCACCTCTGTTTCAAAACCGAGCTCTGGCACCTCTACAAATCCTTGCTTCCCTCTGCGAAGGGCCTATCTATTTACTTTTATGCTGTGTCATCATGCTCTTATTAAAAAGCACCAGTTGGAGAGCACCGCTGTCATTTGCATTCATTACTGTTAGTTTACATTGAGTATGACTTGACTGGATCTCTTTTACCATGAATTACAATGTCTAGTCAGTCCTTGGTCTTTAAAGGTGCTCTGCATTTATGTTTTGCGGTCTCAGAAAGGGGTAGCAAGATACCATCTTGTTATATCATATTATGATTGTTTTGAGAAAGTGTTCTCATCTGAGATTTATTATTATTGCTCGCTAGTTGATTATGCTATTGATATGAGTAAACTTGAGACCTATGTGTTATTGTGAATGTGGTTAGTTATAATCTTTGCTAAAAACTTGAATGCTGGCTTTACATATTTACAACAACAAGAGCAAACAGAGTTTGTAAAAGTTTTTCTTTATCACTTTCAGTTTGTCAACTGAATTGCTTGAGGACAAGCAAAGGTTTAAGCTTGGGGGAGTTGATACGTCTCCAACGTATCTACTTTTCCAAACACTTTTCCTCTTGTTTTGGACTCTAACTTGCATGATTTGAATGGAACTAACCCGGACTGACGATGTTTTCAGCAGAATTACCATGGTGTTATTTATGTGCAGGAGCAGACATTCTCGGAATGACCTGAAACTTCACGGAGCCACTTATCAGAAAATAAGAAAAATACCTGCAAAAGATGAAGGCCAGGGGCCCACCACCTCTCCACGAGGGTGGGAGGCATGCCTGCCCCCCTAGGGCGCGCCCCCTACCTCGTGGGCCCCCTGTTGCCTCTCCGACTCCAACTCCAACTCCATATATTGAGTTTCGGGGAGAGAAAAATCAGAGTGAAGAAATCATCGCGTTTTACGATACGGAGCCGCCGCCAAGCCCTAAAACCTCTCAGGAGGGCTGATCTGGAGTTCGTTCGGGGCTCCGGAGAGGGGAATCCGTCGCCATCGTCATCATCAACCATCCTCCATCAGCAATTTCATGATGCTCACCGCCGTGCGTGACTAATTCCATCGTAGGCTTGTTGGACGATCATGAGTTGGATGGGATCTATCATGTAATCGAGTTAGTTTTGTTAGGATTTGATCCCTAGTATCCACTATGTTCTGAGATTGATGTTGCTATGACTTTGCTATGCTTAATGCTTGTCACTAGGGCCCGAGTGCCATGATTTCAGATCTGAACCTATTATGCTTTCATCAATATATGAGTGTTCTTGATCCTATCTTGCAACTCTATAGTCACCTATTATGTGTTATGATCCGTTAACCCCGAAGTGATAATAATCGGGATACTTACCGGTGATGACCGTAGTTTCAGGAGTTCATGTATTCACTATGTGTTAATGCTTTGTTCCGGTTCTCTATTAAAAGGAGGCCTTAATATCCCTTAGTTTCCGTAAGGACCCCGTTGCCACGGGAGGGTAGGACAAAAGATGTCATGCATGTTCTTTTCCATAAGCACGTATGACTATATTCGGAATACATGCCTACATTATATCAATGAACTGGAGCTAGTTCTGTGTCACCCTAGGTTATGACTGTTACATGATGAACCGCATCCTGCATAATTCTCCATCACTGATCCATTGCCTACGAGCTTTCTATATATTGTTCTTCGCTTATTTACTTTCCCGTTGCTACTGCTATCATCACTACAAAATACCAAAAACATTGCTTTTACTACCGTTACCTTTTGTTACCGTTATCACTACTATCATATTACTTTGCTGCAGATATTAAGTTTCCAGGTGTGGTTGAATTGACAACTCAGCTGCTAATACTTGAGAATATTCTTTGGCTCCCCTTGTGTCGAATCAACAAATTTGGGTTGAATACTCTACCCTCGAAAACTGTTGCGATCCCCTATACTTGTGGGTTATCAAGAACTCGTTCAGATTGTACATGGTTTTCTTGAAGGGTGGAAGAACACCTGGCCGACATGCATAGCCAGCATCTGCTAGGTAGAACTTGCCATCGGGGATCTTCATGCCATCAGGACGAATCATGTTATCATTGAGAATGTTAGCATCATGGGCTAATCCTTCCTAGCCAACCAACACATATGTGAACTTCCGATCGAAGTCAACAACAGCAAGCACATTCTGAATTGTGTAGTACTTCCTTCCTGTATATGTTGCAGCTTGTGACCTCGGCACTCTGGCAGTGACATGAGTACCATCTATTGCCCCAATGCAAATAAATTATGTGCAAATTTTTATCATTATTTTGTTTTTAAAATATTCATTATCTCTGTCCTTAAATGGTAATACTGATGCCACTAATTCATACTTCCTTAGAAACTTCACTATTTTGATTTCTTAAAATATTTACTTCATTTTCTTTCTTCTGTAAGGGTAACACGGACGTCACCAATTCAATCCTTCTTAGGAAACATATTTTTGTAAAATTTCACTAGTACTCCCTCCGTTTCTTTATACTCCGCATATAAGATTTGGTTGTAGATGTAGTTCAGAATCGCGATCCTCTCCTGGTCCCAGATTAACACCGGACCATATCGGATGAGAGGTTTGTCATCCCGACGAACACCTCTCTTATGGGCCAACAGAATCCAGGCCTGAACCACAACTATAAGCATTGCTACCTGAACTAGAAGCTTCGTTCGTTCATCCACAATGTAAGTGACATCCATGATGCGGTCAGCAATGGCGCAATCGACCCTAAACGGTCCTATCAAATGACCTAAACGAGAGGGGGGGCCTTACCAGCTTCGGGGTTGGGGGAGACATGCTGAGACGAGAATGGCCGAAAGGAGTAGTAGAAGAAGGGAGAAGCAGCTAGCATTGTCGGGGAGTTCTACTGCCGCTACCAATGCTGCTACCGCCGTCGTAGCCACAGATATGAGTCGTTGCCACCACCGGTGCTAATAACAGAGGAAGGCTTGTCCTATTGTCTGGGGTGAGCGAGTAAATAGGGTGGTGAGGGTATATTTCGCGCCATCCCGCCTCCGCCGATTTCCCTCTCCCGCTATCTCCGATCAGACCCCTTCTGCACCATGCCCTATACCGTGTCATGCTTTTGCGCCCGACTCAGCCTGGCTCGTTGGAAACGACTGATTCAAACATTCCCAGCGAGGCAGGCTCTGGGTGCTTTAAGTTTCGTGCTGATGCGGGTCAGTCCTGCTTGCACGGAACTAAACGACTCATTTTCATCCCTAATGTGGACCTGGTTGGGCTCTATGCAGCCTACCAAATGCATCCCTAATGTGTCAATGTTAAGTAGTTGTATGAGGCCTGAGAAGCCGCTGTATTGTTACTTTCTTGGTTCTAACCGATCGAGTGTGAATGTTAAATGGGCAGTTTAAATAGCGATGAGTCACTAGTAGAAAAAGGACCTAATGTGAGACACATTAGTCCCGGTTCGATTTTGGCCCGGTAGTAATGGCACCATTAGTGCCGGTTTGAACGGCTATGCATTAATGTCGGTTCATGTTGAACCTTTAGTACCGATTCGTGCCACGAACCGGTGCTAAAGGGGTGGTGGCAGGCTGGCGTCAGGCCGGGGCCCCATGATCACCTTTAGTACCGGTTCGTGGCACAAACCGGTACTAAAGGGCTAACCTTTAGTACCGGTTCATGCCATGAACCAGGACTAAA
>NC_057797.1:695275922-695305499 GCF_018294505.1 Triticum aestivum
CGCCATTTCAGTTTTGGAAAAATCAAAAGAAAATGATAAAAACTTCAGAAAATAAAATCCTTCGAGAGGTAGTTATATTACTACACCTACTAGTTATGAAAATTTCAAAACTTAAATTTGGACATGTTTTGCAAAAAGTGTAGGGAAAATGTAAAACGGCTATAACTTTTGCATACGATGTCGGAAAAAAACGTATAATATATCAAAAAATTCAGCACGAAAATCCTCATCCAATTTTGACCGCCTATGACCTGTTTCCAATTTTTTAGAATCCTCATATTCCAAAAGGAAAAAAAGATATGCTCAAATTTCAGTTTTTTTAATTTTGGTCAAACTACTTATTCAAGAAGTATTAATGTTACTACATAATTATTCAAGAATATTAGTGTTACTAAATAATTATTTTATTTTTTTGAATTTTGATCAAATCTGGTCAAACTATGGTCAAACTTATTCAAGAAATATTAGTGTTACTAAATAATTACTATTTTTAGAATAATAGTTTCAAACTCAAATGGTGAAACGAGTGACCTAATGCTCAAGCTAAACTGCTGAGGGTTAATAGGATTGACAGCTTACATTTGTCAGGAAAACAACAAGTGCAGACTTGGAAAGTAGGGGGAATAGAACTCTGAAGTTAAGCGTGCTCACGCTGGGGGATTGAGAGGATGGGTGACCGACCGGGAAGTTAGACGATTTGGAATGAGTGATCCACACTTGAGCAGTTAAGAGGGGTGATTAGAGACTAAATCATCAAATAATTCAATTCAGAAAATTGAAAATGAAAAAATCAAAAAAATTCCAAAATGTAAAAAAAATTAAAAAAACCTTTAGTGAGCTCACGCCACATGGTGGGCCTTTAGTGGCGGTTCGTGCCAAACCGGTACTAAAGGGGGGGGGCTTTAGTGCCCACACTTTAGTGCTGGTTACAGAACCGACATTAAAGGCCCTTACGAACCGGTTTTAAAGCTCTGTTTTCTACTAGTGAGTGGTCTGGTTTACATCTGGAGACAACTATGTTCTGTTTACCCGCTATGCAACAGTGTGGCTGGACGACTAAAAAAAAGTCGTACGTCTACATCAACCTTGATCGGTCGGATCATGAAGACGTACGACTACATCATCACTTGAGCAGCAACTTGCTTGCCGTTCTTCTTGAAGTTCCCCTTCTTCCCTTTGCCCTTTTCTTGAAACTAGTGGTCTTGTTAACCATCAACACTTGATGCTTTTCCTGATTTCTACCTTCGTCGATTTCAGCATCACGAAGAGCTTGGGAATCGTTTCCGTTATCCCTTGCATATTATAGTTCATCATGAAGTTCTAGTAACTTGGTGATAATGACTAGAGAACTCTGTCAATCACTATCTTATCTGGAAGATTAATTCCCACTTGATTCAAGTGATTGTAGTACTCAGACAATCTGAGCACATGCTTACTGGTTGAGCTATTCTCCTCCATCTTGCAGGCAAAGTAATGTCAGAGGTCTCACACCTCTCGACATGGACATGAGTATGAAATCTTGGAACATCTTATATGCTCCGTGGCGTTCAAAACATTTTTGAAGTCCCGGTTCTAAGCCATAAAGCATGGTGCACTAAACTATCAAGTAGTTATCATACCGAGCTTTTGTCAAAACGTTCAAAACGTCTGCATCTGCTCCTGCAATAGTTCTGTCACCTAGCGGTGCATCAAGGATATAATATTTCTGTGCAGCAATGAGGATAATCCTTAGATCACGGAGCTAGTCCGCATTTTTGCTACTAACATCTTTCAACTTATTTTTCTCTAGGAACATATCAAAAATAAAACAGGGGAGCTAAACACGAGCTATTGATCTACAACATAGATATGCTAATACTACCAGGACTAAGTTCACGATAAATTAAAGTTCAATTAATCATATTACTTAAGAACTCCCACTTAGATAGGCATCCCTCTAATCATCTAAGTGATCACGTGATCCAAATCAACTAAACCATGCCCGATCATCACGTGAGATGGAGTAGTTTTCAATTGTGAACATCACTATGTTGATCATATCTACTATATGAATCATGCTCGACCTTTCGGTCTCAGTGCTCCGAGGCCATATCTGCATATGCTAGGCTCGTCAAGTTTAACCTGAGTATTCCGCGTGTGCAACTGGTTTGCACCCATTGTATTTGAACGTAGAGCTTATCACACCCGATCATCACGTGGTGTCTCAGCACGAAGAACTTTCGCAATGGTGCATACTCAGGGAGAACACTTATACCTTGAAATTTAGTGAGAGATCATCTTATAATGCTACCGTCGATCTAAGCAAAATAAGATGCATAAAAGATAAACATCACATGCAATCAATATAAGTGATATGATGTGGCCATCATCATCTTGTGCTTGTGATCTCCATCTCCGAAGCACCGTCATGATCACCATCGTCACCAGCACGACACCTTGATCTCCATCGTAGCATCGTTGTCGTCTCGCCAACTATTACTTCTACGACTATTGCTACCGCTTAGTGATAAAGTAAAGCAATTACAAGGCGATTGCATTGCATACAATAAAGCGACAACCATATGGCTCCTGCCAGTTGCCGATAACTCGGTTACAAAACATGATCATCTCATACAATAAAATTTAGCATCATGCCTTGACCATATCACATCACAATATGCCCTGCAAAAACAAGTTAGACGTCCTCTACTTTGTTGTTGCAAGTTTTACGTGGCTGCTACGGGTTGAGCAAGAACCGTTCTTACCTATGCATCAAAACCACAATGATAGTTCGTCAAGTTAGTGTTGTTTTAACCTCCTCAAGGACTGGGCATAGCCATACTCGGTTCAACTAAAGTTGGAGAAACTGACACCCCCCAGCCACCTGTGTGCAAAGCATGTTGGTAGAACCAGTCTCGCGTAGGCATACCCGTAATGTCGGTCCGGGCCGCTTCATCCAACAATACCACCGAAACAAAGTATGACATGCTGGTAAGCAGTATGACTTGTATCGCCCACAACTCACTTGTGTTCTACTCATGCATATAACATCAACGCATAAAACCAGGCTCGGATGCCACTGTTGGGGAACGTAGTAATTTCAAAATTTTCCTACGCACACACAGGATCATGGTGATGCATAGCAACGAGAGGGAAGAGTGTTGTCCACGTACCCTCGTAGACTGAAAGCGGAAGCTTTAGCACAACGCGGTTGATGTAGTCGTACGTCTTCACGATCCGACCGATCAAGTACCGAACGTACGGCACCTCCGAGTTCAGCACACGTTCAGCTCGATGACGTCCCTCGAACTCCAATCCAGCCGAGCTTTGAGTGAGAGTTCCGTCAGCATGATGGCATGGTGGCGATGATGATGTTCTACCGACGCAGGGCTTCGCTTAAGCACTGCTACGATATTATCGAGGTAGACTATGGTGGAGGGGGGCATCGCACATGGCTAAAAGATCCAAGAGATCAATTGTTGTGTCTAGAGATGCCCCCTGCCCCCGTATATAAAGGAGGGAGGGAGAGGCCGGCCCTAGAGGGGGCGCGCCAAGTGTGGGGAGTCTTACTAGGACTCCCAAGTCCTAGTAGGATTCCCCTTTCCTTTCCGGAGTAGGAGAGAAGGAAAGTGGGGAGAGGGAGAAGGAAAAAGGGGCTGCACCCCTTGTCCAATTAGGACCAGAGGGGGGCGCGCGCCTCCTTCCTTTTGGCCTCTCTCCTCTATTCTCGTATGGCCCAATAAGGCCCAATACTTCTCCTGGTGAATTTCCGTAACTCCCCGGTACTCCGAAAATACCCGAATCACTCGGAACCTTTCCTAGTCGTCCAATATATCGATCTTTACGTCTCGACCATTTCGAGACTTCTCGTCACGTCCCCGATCTCATCCGGGACTCCGAACTACCTTCGGTACATCAAAAACCATAAACTCATAATATAACCGTCATCGAACTTTAAGCGTGCGGACCCTACGGGTTCGAGAACTATGTAGACATGACCGAGACACGTCTCCGGTCAATAACCAATAGCGGAAACTAGATGCGCATATTGGCTCCTACATATTCTGTGAAGATCTTTATCGGTCAAACCACATAACAACATACGTTGTTCCCTTTGTCATCGGTATGTAACTTGCCCGAGATTCGATCATCGGTATCTCAATACCTAGTTCAATCTTGTTACTGGCAAGTCTCTTTACTCGTTCCGTAACACATCATCTCTAGTTACGATGCTTGCAAGGCTTATAGTGATGTGCATTACCGAGTGGGCCCAGATATACCTCTCCGACAATCAGAGTGACAAATCCTAATCTCGAAATACGCCAACCCAACAAGTACGTTCGGAGACACCTGTAGAGCACCTTTATAATCACCCAGTTACGTTGTGACGTTGGTAGCATACAAAGTGTTCCTCCGGTAAACGGGAGTTGCATAATCTCATAGTCATAGGAACATGTATAAGTCATGAAGAAAGCAATAGCAACATACTAAACGATCAAGTGCTAAGCTAACGGAATGGGTCAAGTCAATCACATCATTCTCCTAATGATGTGATCCCATTAATCAAATGACAACTCATGTTCATGGCTAGGAAACTCAACCATCTTCGATTAACGTGCTAGTCAAGTAGAGGCATACTAGTGACACTCTGTTTGTCTATGTATTCACACATGTATTATGTTTCCGGTTAATACAATTCTACATTGAATAATAAAAATTTATCATGAAATAAGAAAATAAATAATAACTTTATTATTGCCTCTAGGGCATATTTCCTTCATGTCTGCCCTCAGTTATCCCACATTTCCTGAGCCCAGTCCAACCTTTTGTTCTTCCACACTTCATTGTCAAACGCCTCCACACCATGGTCGGAGATGACCACCTCATCAGGTGTCACATCTTCCTCCTTGTCACAAGTTCAGCAGTTCCCCATTGCAGGATACAGTTGTGAATGATGCAACATGCAAGAACAAGCCTGACCCGGGTAGGGTAAGGATGGTATGGCTTCTGATCTAGGATCTTAAACCTATTCTTCAAAGCTCCAAATGTCCTCTCAACCGTTACTCTAAGGCTGAAGTGTCTGAGATTGAACAGTTCATGAGGAGTCCTAGAATAGTTCCTACCATAGAACTCGTTCAGATGGTACATGGTTTTCTTGAAGGGTGGAAGAACACCTGGCTGACATGCATAGCCAGCATCTGCTAGGTAGAACTTGCCATCGGGGATCTTCATGCCATCAGGACGACTCATGTTATCACTGAGAATGTTAGCATTATGGGCTAATCCTTCCTAGCCAACCAACACATATGTGAACTTCCGATCAAAGTCAACAACAGCAAGCATATTCTGGATTGCGTAGTACTTCCTTCCTGTATATGTTGCAGCTTGTGACCTCGGCACTCTGGCACTGACATGAGTACCATCTATTTCCCCAATGCAAATAAATTATGTGCAAATTTTTATCATTTTTTTAATATTCATTATCTCTGTCCTTAAATGGTAATACCGATGCCACTAATTCATACTTCCTTAGAAACTTCACTATTTTGATTTTTTAAATATTTACTCCATTTTCTTTCTTCTGTAAGGGTAACATGGACGTCACCAATTCAATCCTTCTTAGGAAACATATTTTTGTGAAATTTCACTATTACTCCCTCCGTTTCTTTTTACTCCGCATATAAGATTTGGTCAAAGTCAAATTACACAAAGTTTGACTAAATTTATATAAAAAGTATAAACATCTACAATACTAAAACTATATAGTATGAAAATACGTTTGATGGTGCATCTCATAATATTGATTTCATATTGTGAATGTTTATCTGTACTACCTAAAAATTACGTAAGGTTCCATTTCCCCCCTTACGTCGACCCATCGTTCGTCCTTCTCGATCCCCCCCCCCTCGAGCACTTGTTTTCCCGATTTTTCTTCCAAAAAAAACAACGCACGCATATCAGCCCAGTATTCTGTCCCATCCTGGCCCAACCTTTCGCCCGCTCCTTTGGGAGGAGAATGCCCTAGCGGCTGGCGCTACTCCTGCCGCCACCATGGGAGACATCGCCCACCTCCTCCCTCTCCCCTACCGCTGCACGATCCTGCCAAGGAGGATGACCGTCCTACGATCCAGCCACGGTCGCCCAAAATCTGGATGGGATGAATCCGATCTCGGCCTCGTCCCAGCCGCCGCCTATTCTACATATGTCGAGGTGAAGATGCCCATGTTCTCCCCCCATCCTCCCCATACCTCTGTGTCATCTCATGCCAACGAGGACGACTTCCTTTGATCCAGCCACGGTTGTGCAGAATCTCGACGAATCCGCCCGACCTCGCCCCAGTCGCCGCTGGTAGAGGTTATTTTCCATACGCCAAGGTGAGCATCCATGTCCGATGGTGTGAATTTAAGCTGGTCCCATGAGCACTTCTTTCCCCATCGTGCAATCTTCATTGGCTGGGAAAGATTGGGGCTGCCTGTTTAGCTAATTCAACCTGCCATTGATCAGGATAATTCTTATTATATTCAGTTATATTGCAAACAACATGAACATGCTGCACCTTTTTCCAATCAGAATACTTCTGTGTGGAGAGCTCGGGCGTCAGTGGCTATGCCGAAGCAGAGCACGACCAGCTGATTTGCGAAAGTGAGCTTCACATACCTGTGCGTGTACGCGTATGTAACACACCATCTTGGCCGCCCAAGAGCAAGTTCACAGGTGATAAACTATTCTCATGATTTCTGTGTTTACTCCACAATCGGTGACACGTTTACAAGTTCTCAGAGCACTCTTTGGCAATTACGGTACACAGACAAAAGAACAAGAGTATACAAGGCAAAACTCCTTGGAACACACGAGAGCATTGGTGCAGTGCCACACATGATTTGTTCTCAGTATGACTTATGCTACCCTCTTCATTGGCACTCAGAGCTGGAGGAGAAAGGATTGTGTGCCATGGAGGCCACACGAGAGTAGAAGGGGACCGGCCTCCACATGAAGATTCACATGATTAGTGCATCGCATACAAAACTCCTCGTTGCGTAGTTAGGGCCTTGCACTCAACAGATTAGAAGACGAATTTAGGGTTCACTCAGATCCATGGCATTGAAGGGCCTTGGGCCTGTTCCTTCCTCATGAGAATGGCTCTTGCCATGAACTACAGGTCTCTATTATCTTGGCCAAAAAGTTGAACATGTTGTGCCTTGTCATTTGTAGTATTCAGCGTCTTTTGCACTTCCTCCATAACAAAATGATCTTGTACAGTACCCATAGCCCAGTCCTAATTTGTGCCATTTGTTGTAGTGATTGCGAGGGGAGAGATGTGCAACACTTATGTCAGTAATCAGGGCATGCCCATAGCTATTATATCCATAGTTTATTAGTACTATTGTAATTAGCAAGTTCTTGCTTTCCATAGGTTGTTTGTTGAACATTTCATGGCCACCTTGAGCATGCAAAAATGGTTTTGGATGCCTCTTAGTCACAAATCACGTCACACACTACATCTCTATTTTTTATTTTAGTAGTTTAAAAATAACCATTCTAAATGTTCTTTTTTCATTATCAAATTTTCAGCAAAGAGAAAAGGTGGTGCTATAGACCGAAGTCAGAATATTTCTAAGCTAATTCTTTCGTAAGCTATATGGAGAGAAAAACATGAAGTTGATGAGTTGTGTGAAGATGGAAGGAAGCCAAGGGAATATACTATGTTCAATGGTGACCTTGGAGAGTGCATGTTGCCCCTACATAGACTTTCCTCAAAAGTTGCTATTCAATGTTTTTTTGTTAGAGAAAAGATCACATTGGGCAAAACTGCAGAAGCAGTGATGCAACATTTTGTACAGTTTAACCATGCCTATTCTTTTCATGCAGATATGCGATGAACTAAATTATGCATCTTCTTCACCCTTGAATTGGATAATTACCGTGGTTTCATCTTATGACTCAGATATGCGCAAGGAGTTGAATAATGTTTTTTTATCATAATCTGTCCACCAAAAATGCATAAGAAAGTAGATATGAAGCACTGTTTTATTACACTACTTGATGCCATTTGATTGTAACACTAAACTAGGTTTTGTCGGTTCTTGAGTGAAAGTATAGTTCATGGTGGAACAAGGTGCCCCAGATTAATTAGGAAATGAGAAAGATCCATTTTGGTGATCATATTATTTTGTTCTCTGTAACAATGCATGTGCATTTAACTATATACAATCTATATATGTCTATTTGAACAACATGTTTTATACTATAACAATATGAGGGTAAAGAGATCTTGGTTGATTTATTTTTGAAAGCATGACCTAAATATATCATCCATGCATACATGAATGTTGTTCTCCCGTTGCAACGCACGGGCAGTTACCTAGTACTTTTTAATATAAACTTAGTCAAACTCTACAAAGCTTGACTTTGACCAAACCTTATACGCGGACTAAAAAGAAACGGAGGGAGTACATGCTTAATCCCGCACTTAAAGTGTAATTATTGTAGGAGTATTAATTTTGTGTAAATTTTATAATTGTGTTTTTTATTTTCATTATTTTCTCCCTAAAGGGTAATACCAATGCCACTAATTCATTCTTTCTTAGAAACTTCACAATTTTGTATTTTTTAGTTTATATTTCATTTTCTTTATTCTTTAAAGCAAATACTAATGGCACTAATTTATTTCTTCTTAGAAAAAAATATTTTTGCAAACATTCCACTATTATATGCTTGTTCTCGCATATGATACAAAAGCATAATTTTTGTGTAAATTGTATGCAAAAAAACTTATTATTTGTTTTTATTTTTTATTTTGTTTCGTCTTAAAGGGTTATATCAATGACATTAATTTATTTTCCTTAGAAGACTTTGTTATTTCTTTATTGTTAGTTTCTATTTTTTCTTTAAGGTAAAATACTAATGTCACTAATTCATTCCTTCTCAGGAAACATACTTTTGTGAAAATCCAACTATTATATACTTACTCTTGCATATTATGAAAATATGCAATTTTTGTATACATTTTGCCTTTATTTGTTTCATTGTTTCTCTTCTGAAAGGGTACCAGTGCCACTATTTTTTTAGAAAAATTCATTATTATGATTTTGTTTCAGTTTTTATTTACTTTTTATTTGTTTTTAAAATGAAATAATTATGTTGCATCGGGAGGGCGCACTTCGGACGAAGGCAGAGTAATGACAACATGAGGGGCGTCCTAATTGTTCAACTCGGTTACATTGTACAATGCACATGCAAAACACGAGCGACATGATATATAAGACTAGGAACAACTAGGATGTGTTTGGTTCACATCTCTGTTTTAGGGCATTTTGCATACTTGTCTTGGTTGGGCCTGTTTGAGCTAATGCGGGCTACAAACCAACATTTGCATGTAGTTTGGTTGCCTGTATTAGGCTTCGTGCATGATGGGAGCAATTAGTTAGCGCACTATTTGGTTGCCTGTGTCGCTGTTGTTAGACAAACAACACGTTGTTTTGTTCCAAATGGCTAAACATGTGATCACCACTTCTCACTAGTGGTGATCTTACGACACACACACTGACCATTGTCTTGTCCTAGATAGAAAACAAATGGCAGTTTATCCTAGCTACTACCAAATGACAGTACAAGTTATTAATAGGCAATATGACTGAATAGGGAAAAGTTCAATGATGCTAACTAGAGGTGGTTCTTCTTCTTCTTCTTCTTCTTCTTCTTCTTCTTCAAATCCTTGTCTGCCCTCAGTTATCCCACATTTCCTGAGCCCAGTCCAACCTTTTGTTCTTCCACACTTCATTGTCAAACGCCTCCACACCATGGTCGGAGATGACCACCTCATCAGGTGTCACATCTTCCTCCTCGTCACAAGTTCATCAGTTCCCCATTGCAGGATCCAGTTGTAAATGATGCAACATGCAAGAACAAGCCTGGCCTTGGTAGGGTAAGGATGGTATGGCTTCTGATCCAGGATCTTAAACCTATTCTTCAAAGTTCCAAATGTCCTCTCAACCGTTACTCTAAGGCTAAAGTGTCTAAGATTGAACAGTTCATGAGGAGTCCTAGAATAGTTCCTACCAGAGAACTCGTTCAGATGGTACATGGTTTTCTTGAAGGGTGGAAGAACACCTGGCCGACATGCATAGCCACCATCTGCTAGGTAGAACTTGCCATCGGGGATCTTCATGCCATCAGGATGACTCATGTTATCACTGAGAATGTTAGCATCATGGGCTAATCCTTCCTAGCCAACCAACACATATGTGAACTTCCGATCGAAGTCAACAACAGCAAGCACATTCTGAATTGTTTAGTACTTCCTTCCTGTATATGTTGCAGCTTGTGACCTCGGCACTCTGGCACTGACATGAGTACCATCTATTGCCCCAATGCAAATAAATTATGTGCAAATTTTTATCATTTTTTTAATATTCATTATCTCTGTCCTTAAATGGTAATACCGATGCCACTAATTCATACTTCCTTAGAAACTTCACTCTTTTGATTTTTTTAATATTTACTTCATTTTCTTTCTTCTGTAAGGGTAACACGGACGTCACCAATTCAATCCTTCTTAGGAAACATAATTTTGTAAAATTTCACTATTACTCCCTCTGTTTTTTTATACTCCGCATATAAGATTTGGTTGTAGATGTAGTTCAGAATCGCGATCCTCTCCTGATCCCAGATTAACACCGGACCATATCGGATGAGAGGTTGGGCTCTATGCAGCCTACCAAATGCATCCCTAATGTGTCAATGTTAAGTAGTTGTATGAGGCCTGAGAAGTCACTGTATTATTGTTACTTGCTTGGTTCTGACCGATCGAGTGTGAATGTTAAATGGGCAATTTAAATAGCGATGATTGGTCTGGGTTACATCTGGAGACAAGTATGTTCTGTTTACCCGCTATGCAACAGTGTGGCCGGACGGCTCAAAAAAAAGTGTGGCCGGAAAAAAGTGGCTGACCGGAAAATAGTTTATTTTTAGACTAGCGGAAAATATTTTCCACGCTATAGTGATGTATACCCTGTCCCTCAAAATATTTGGCGATTGAGTGGCGGATGTCTAACTTTTTTTAGCTTCTAGCTCAATATTGACGGTCTATATTGATGATTGTTATATAGTCTGGAATCTTTCAACGATTATGCTAGAGTTTCTCTAAGCCTACTATTTATTCTGATGAATAATCGCTCCAATTAGTGGAAATCCCTTTAGGAGCTCGGCCTCCAGTGAGGCCTCCAAATTCAAAATTGCAATTTCATCGAAATTCATATTTTTACATTTCAAAAAATTCTAAAGAAAAATATAGATATACATGAAGGTATAACACACATGTGTGTAAATTTTTAGTTCAAACTACATTGAAATGAGGACTGTGCAAAAAAGACAAATCTGAGGCTATTTAACATATGATACTATTCATCTTCCTAGGCCATGAATTTGTTTTTTTTTATAGGTCGCAACTCAAGGTATTTCATCGTGATTTTTTACACACATGTGGGTTACATCCCTACATACACGCATATTTGTTTTCAGAATTTTTTGAACCACATAAGTTTGAATTTGAATTTTTCAAGAATAAAGGCATTCATGGAGCTCGGCCTCCAAAACGCCTCTCTCCTCCAATTAGTGATTTAATTCCTCCGCCGTGATCGATGATGCTCTTGGCGCTGACCCGCGAGGATCTGGTCACCCAGCAGCTGTGAGGCAAACTTGCTTTACTTTTGTCTGGATGTTCTCCTGGGGACCGAGAACATCAGCCTGTGCTGCGCTCTGTCCATGTCCAGGCTTTATCTTCCTTCCCCTTCCCGCAGTCAGGGTTGGGTGCCTTTTCCCACAGCCAGGGCTGGGTGCCTTTTCCCTTGCCGCTTCGTGCCACTGTTTCTTTACACGGATGCCATGCACAAGATGCGAGCAGTTGTAACGGCGGACTCTTTTTTCTTCTGTTTTTGGTTGGTAGTGCTCTGCACCCGCAACCTGGCCTGACCTGACATGCAACTTTTTAGACTGAGGAAGGCGCCCGTTCTTTTTGCTTTGGGGCCTTCTCCTTCTCTTGGTGATTTTTATTATTGTGTGCCGCAGTTAATCTTTCCAACTTAAGGTATATTTCTATCTTTGTATCCAAGCAACGTTCCTATCTTTGTTGGGTCTTGCTGAACCTCTTTGTTGGTTGGCCGAGGCCATGGACAACCTGTTTTTTCTTTTGCCGTACTAGTACTGCATCGAGTACTTCTGCTGCGACCTGTTCTTTCTTTTCCTCCTTTGTACACGCGAGCCATCTGTAGTCCTTCCATGGATTGGGCGATGATGAAACTGTTTTTCTTTTTGAACGGTCACCGGGGGGAAGGAATCCCTCTCACCTGAATATATTGCTCAAAAAGCTACCAAAGCCAAGAGTGACCTCTTAAGATTTTGATGATTCAGTTTATAAGGGAAACCAGATCAAAAACCTAAACAAATTGACCCCTTTTATAAGAGAAACTGGGTCGAAAACCGTAGAAGATGGTGATGGAACTGTCAGAGCCAAGTTGCACTCATTGTTGTGGTCTGTGGTTAATACAGGGCATGGAGCCTGTGATGGAGCCACATCTGCAAGCAGTTACCATTACCATCTCGTGAAACTTCGATGGATTGTTGTCTTATGGCATCTGTAGATTTAGAAGGATCATCACAATCGCATCTTTAGGCAGGATTACCGTGGGGTCTCAGAAACCACCTTTAGGGTTAAAGACGCGGTGCGAATGAGAGAACTTGCTTTTGCAAGAGTTGTTCAGGATGATTTTTTTAAGGAGGGAAGCCCCCGGCCTCTCCATCAGGAGTTGTTCAGGATGATGGAGGCTGGTCTCCTCTGACAAAACCCCAATACCCCTCTAAGCAAGCCAAGTGTTTTATCTCGCCTCGGCCTGTAATTGGTTACATTATTCTATTAGCTGACAAAGCTCCTGTAACAGTTTATTTCAAAGCCTGGACATACCCCTTCGCTCCTCATGCACAGAAGGACACCCAACGCTAGGGTTTTCACTGCCTCCGTCTTGCCTCGTCTCCTAATGGAGGCGCGATGGATCCTGTTCCTTGCCGGTGGGAGCACTGCGGAGCTTCAGCAAGGCTGAATGGGCCGTGGCCCGCACATCCAATGAAGTTTTATACACTATACATCTACTTTTGGGCCTTAAAACAACAGCCCATAAACTATGTTCTTCTTGTTGGCGCGCCCATGTTTCGGCTGCAAACTCCGCCACTAGGCGGGAGTGCTCTGTTTTTAGTGGGGAAATTTGTTTTTGTAGGGTTTGTGTCCTGCTCATGAAGGCGAGGCAGCGGCGGCTTACTGAAGATGAAATAAGGTTCTCTCCGCCTAGCCCCCATCCCAATGGCGCTTCTAGCGTCATTGAAGGGTGTGTGAAGGTTTGTCTCCGACGGATATCATAGGATTCAGTCGGCAGTCGGCATTTGTCTTCGGTGGATCTGCTTGGATTCGCTCTTCATTCGTCTATGTTCGAGTGTAGGTTGGATCCTTCGGATATACGTTACTCTTCATCGGTGGCGGATGTTGTTCTGGTGCCCTGGTCCTTTGGGGCCTTAGCACGACGACTTCTCGACTGTCTACTACAACAAGGTTTTCCCGGCTCCGGTGATTGAGGGACGATGGCGGCGGCGCGCCTTCGGGTCGCTCCGGTGTTTGTAGTCCCCGTTAGGTGGTCTACGAACCTCAATATAATTCTTTTTACTTCTATTGTTTTTTGTACTACCTTGACAATTGTTGAATAGATCAGAAGTTTCCCTTTAAAAAACTTCTCCTCTTTCATATTTTCAACATTTGTAATTTTTTTGCAAGGTTGATGATGCGAAACACGGTTTAACTTGATCTGAGGGGTTGATATCTTGGGCCATTCTAAACCTATAAACTTCATTTTGCATGAGGCCATCGATGATAATGTTACTTTTCAATACTCTTTGCTTAGTAGTTCATGCAGTGTTAAATGCTCATTAACTAGGTCATTTTTCTCTTTCAGATTTTTCTGGTAGTGGAATGTCATATTAATTCTTATGACTTCACTGGTGTGGCTTGTTCTCAATCTGTAGCACAAAATAACATAATTGATTGATATTTGGTTTTTTGCAGAAAAAAACTTCATTGCATGCCAACTCAGCACAAAATTGGGAAAAGTTTCGGTTGGAGGTTGATACGTCTTCAACGTATCTATAATTTTTGATTACTCCATACTATATTATGTACTGTTTTGGACATTATTGGGCTTTATTATCCACTTTTATATTATTTTTGGGACTAACCTATTAACCGGAGGTCCATCCCAGAATTGTTGTTTTTTGCCTGTTTTAGGGTGTGTTTGGTTCGGGAATGAAGTGGAATGGAATGTAAGGGTTCCATTCTACTAGAATGGGTCCGTTCCGTCCTTGTGTGTGGTAGGAGCAATTTTAAGGAATGGAATGATTACATTTTGGTGTTTGGTTTGAGAGATGGAATGGAATGAAATTATATTGACTCATACTGAATTAGATTTTGATAGAAAATGAAACTGAATGCATACTGAACACTTTATATTGATCCAGAGAACAGAGATGCATCAAATTGTTGTAAAAAAATCTAAAATGAACTAGAAATTGGTAGAAAACTAAACTGAACTAGATCTTGCTAGAAACTAAACTAAACTAGATCTTGATAGAAGGCCATAGGCACGCACGCCGCTATTAGCCGCACATTGCAGCCGGTTCACGAACATGTGGAGGTTTGTCTCTACTGTACCAGTAGTGTAGAAGATACAGAGAAAGTTCAGAGAAAAAACCAGTGTTAAAATTCAGAAAGGAAGCATGCACACACAACACATCGACTTCTGCACGCACGCACATCCCACTCGTAGACGCGCCGGAGCCCTCGACAGCCGCCGCCGCCGCATGTCAGCTTGCCGCGGATGCCCTGGATCCAACCCCGCAAGCAAGAACATACACCGGAGAGGTGGGGAGGAACGCAACTTGAGGAGAAACAACAGGAACTCTAACTCTGTTGGTTGCCTCTGTTGGTAGTCCGCGGCAGCAGCCGTTTGCCCGCCGCCCCGCTGATATCCTACCGCCGATGTGGGAGAGACGAGGAGATGCAGCGTCGAGAGGAAGAGAACGTCGATGGAGGGGCGGCGCCGAGAGGAAGAGATGCCGCCGGGAGGGAGAGAGTGACGAGGGAGAGGCGAGGCGCCGCAGATGGAGGTCGGAGTTGGAGCCGAGTGGGTCGCGAAGGTGAGGGCGGAGACGGGGACGAGGTAATTTCTTCGATTCGGTGGTACAAGCACATTCCGCATATTGGGCGAATATGCCGTTCCTAGGAACGGGTGGGTTCCGATTCTATTTCTCTACAAAACGCGAGAAGGAGTTCTAGGAACAGAACGGACCCGTGCCGTTCCACCTGATGATCGGTACCAAACACACCCTTAGGGTTTCGAAGAAAAGGAATATCAAACGGAGTCCAAACGGAATGAAACCTTCGGGAACGTGATTTTCTCAACGAACAAGACCCGGGAGACTTGGACCCTAAGTCAAGAAAGAAAAGAGGAGGCCACGAGGTAGGGGGCGCGCCTACCCCCCAAGGCGCGCCCTCCACCCTCGTGGGCCCCCTGTTGCTCCACCGACGTACTCCTTCCTCCTATATATACCTACGTACCCCCAAATAATCAGATACGGAGCCAAAACCCTAATTCCACCGCCGTAACTTTCTGTATCCATGAGATCCCATCTTGGGGCCTGTTTCGGAGCTCCGCCGGAGGGGGCATCGATCACGGAGGGCTTCTACATCAACACCATAGCCCCTCTGATGAAGTGTGAGTAGTTTACCTCAGACCTACGGGTCCATAGTTAGTAGCTAGATGGCTTCTTCTCTCTTTTTGGATCTCAATACAATGTTCCCCCCCTCTCTTGTGGAGATCTATTCGATGTAATCTTCTTTTTGCGGTGTGTTTGTTGAGACCGATGAGTTGTGGGTTTATGATCAAGTCTATCTATGAACAATATTTGAATCTTCTCTGAATTCTTTTATGTATGATTGGTTATCTTTGCAAGTCTCTTCGAATTATCAGTTTGGTTTGGCCTACTAGATTGATCTTTCTTGTAATGGGAGAAGTGCTTAGCTTTGGGTTCAATCTTGCGGTGTCCTTTCCCAGTGACAGTAGGGGCAGCAAGGCACGTATTGTATTGTTGCCATCGAGGATAACAAGATAGGGTTTTCTTCATATTGCATGAGTTTATCCCTCTACATCATGTCATCTTGCTTAAGGCGTTACTCTGTTTTTAACTTAATACTCTAGATGCATGCTGGATAGCGGTCGATGAGTGAAGTAATAGTAGTAGATGCAGGCAGGAGTTGGTCTACTTGTCTCGGACGTGATGCCTATATACATGATCATACATAGATATTCTCATAACTACGCTCAATTCTGTCAATTGCTCAACAGTAATTTGTTCACCCACCGTAGAATACTTATGCTCTCGAGAGAAGCCACTAGTTAAACCTATGGCCCCCGGGTCTATCTTTATCATATTAATCTCCTACTACTTAGTTATTTCCTTTGCTATTTACTTTGCCTTTATTTTACTTTGTATCTTTATCATAAAAATACCAAAAATATTATCTTATCATATCTATCAGATCTCACTCTCGTAAGTGGCCTTATAGGGATTGACAACCCCTATTTGCGTTGGTTGCGAGGATTTATTTGTTTTGTGCAGGTACGAGGGACTCACGCGTAGCCTCCTACTGGATTGATACCTTGTTTCTCAAAAACTGAGGGAAATACTTACGTTACTTTGTTGCATCATCCCTTCCTCTTCGGGGAAAACCAACGCAGTGCTCAAGAGGTAGCAAGAAGAATTTCTGGCGCCGTTGCCGGGGAGGTCTACGCAAAAGTCAACATACCAAGTAACCATCACATACCCTTATCTCCCGCATTACATTATTTGCCATTTGCCTCTCGTTTTCCTCCCCCCCACTTCACCATTGTCGTTTTATTTGCCCTCTCTCTCTATCCTCCCTCTCTCTCTCTCTCTATTTGCTTCTTTTGCCCGCCTGCTTTTTGTTTGCTTGTGTGTTAGTTTGTTTGCTTATCATTATGGCTAGTCCCTTATCTTCCCCATTATCTCCCGAGAGTGAAATTCTAAATTTTAAGCAAAGGGAGGGAGAAAATCTAAAAGATACTTGGTATAGAATTTGCAATGCTCAAAATAGATCTACTATGAAGCAATCTACTTCCGTTCTCCTTCACAATTTTTATGTAGGCATTACTCCTTGGCATCGTTATGTTCTTGATACTATTACCGGAGGGAACTTTTTGGGTAGCCATACTTTTGATTCTTATAATGCTATGTTAGATTTATTTGGCTCACCCCCTCTCTTGGTTAATGGAACTATATTGACTTTGGAGCATGTAATGCAAAGGCTTGAAATTATTGAAAATAAGGTTGCTACCGTAGAGTTAACTGAAAATTTGGATAAAAATATCCACAGCCGAATCTCTCAATATGAATCTAAAGTAGGAGTTACTTTGAAAGATATTAAAGAAAAGGAACCCATAGTTAATGAGAAAATAAATCACGATTCCGTTAGGATCGATAAATTTGATAATATTATTACCAACTTGGGAACCGCTTTTTCTTTCGTAAAGAATACTCCAAGTCCTTCCACTAAAGTTGCCAAGCTTATGTACGTTCCTAAAAATAAGGGTGAATCCTCTAGTAAGGATGCGGATCTCAAATCTATAAGTATTCGTCCCAATCTTTTTTCTATCATTAAGGAACCATTTGTTACGAATGAATTTTTTGATCTTGTGCCTAAAAGTTTGATAATTAATAAAAATAAAGAAATTCCTAAAGATGGTAGATGCCTCATTGAAGAATTGCCCACCAAAGATGGCAATACCTAAATCTATTCTTGCTTGTTATGCCTAGCTAGGGGCGTTAAACGATAGCGCTTGTTGGGAGGCAACCCAATTTTATTTTTATTCCTTGCTTTTTGCTACTATTTAGTAATAAATAATTTATCTAGCTTCTGTCTTGGTTATGTTTTTGTGTTTAATTAGTGTTTGTGCCAAGTAGAACAGTTGGGAAGACTTGCGGAAAGTCTTGTTGAACTTGCTGTAAAAAACAGAAAATTTAGCGCTCACGAGAACTACTGCCATTTTTATTTGGAAAGTTCTATTTATTTAATTATTTTTGAAGATGATTAATAGATAAATTACTCACGTCCAGAAATTTATTTTAGAATTTTTGGGGTTCCAGATCTTGCGCTAGCTACAGATTACTACAGACTGTTCTGTTTTTGACATATTCTGTTTTTCGTGTGTTGTTTGCTTATTTTGATGAATCTATGGCTAGTAAAATAGTTTATAAAGGATAGAGAAGTTGGAATACAGTAGGTATAACACCAATATAAATAAAGAATGAGTTCATTGCAGTACCTTGAAGTGGTCTTTTATTTTCTTCCGCTAACGGAGCTCACGAGATTTGTTGGGGAACGTAGCAGAATTTTAAAATTTTCTACGCATCACCAAGATCAATATATGGAGTCATCTAGCAACGAGAGAGAGGAGTGCATCTACATACCCTTGTAGATCGCGAGCGGAAGCGTTCAAGAGAACGGGGTTGATGGAGTCGTACTCGTCGTGATCCAAATCACCGATGACCGAGCGCCGAACGGACGACACCTCCGCGTTCAACACATGTACAGTTGGGGAAGACGTCTCCTCCTTCTTGATCCAGCAAGGGGGAAGGAGAGGTTGATGGAGATCCAACAGCACGATGACATGGTGGTGGAAGCAGCAGGGATCTCGGCAGGGCTTCGCCAAGCTCAGCGAGAGGGAGAGGTGTTACGAGGGGAGAGGGAGGCGCCAGGGGCTAGGGTGCGACTCCTATGCGCCTCCCCACTATATATAGGGGTGGAGGGGTCTGGTTTCTTGCCCTCCAAGTCCATTGGGGCGTTGGAAAAGGTGGGGGAAAGAAATCCCATCATTTCCCTTCCCCATCGATTGTTATCCCCCCTTTTTAGGGATCTTGATCTTATCCCTTCGGGATATGATCTTATTCCTTCTAAGGGGGGATCTTGGTGCGCCTTGACCAGGGGTGTGGGGCCTTTCCCCCACTACCCACATTCATGTGGGTCCCCCCAGGCAGGTGGGCCCCACTCCGGAACCTTCTAGAACCTTCCCGGTACAATACCGAAAAATCCTGAACATTTTCCGGTGGCCAAAATAGGACTTCCCATATATAAATCTTTACCTCCCGACCATTTTGGAACTCCTCGTGATGTCCGGGATCTCATCTGGGACTCCGAACAACTTTCAGGTTACCACATACTAATATCTCTACAACCCTAGCGTCACCGAACCTTAAGTGTGTAGACCCTACGGGTTCGGGAGACATGCAGACATGACCGAGACGACTCTCCGGTCAATAACCAACAGCGGGATCTGGATACCCATGTTGGCTCCCACATGTTCTACGATGATCTCATTGGATGAACCACGATGTCGAGGATTCAATCAATCCCGTATTCAATTCCCTTTGTCCAGCGGTATTGTACTTGCGCGAGATTCGATCGTCGGTATCCGATACCTTGTTCAATCTCGTTACCGGCAAGTCTCTTTACTCATTCTGTAACACATCATCCCGTGATCAACTCCTTGGTCACATTGTGCACATTATGATGATGTCCTACCGAGTGGGCCCAGAGATACCTCTCCGTCACACGGAGTGACAAATCCCAGTCTCGATTCGTGCCAACCCAACAGACACTTTCAGAAATACACGTAGTGCACCTTTATAGCCACTCAGTTACGTTGTGACGTTTGGCACACCCAAAGCATTCCTACGGTATCCGGGAGTTGCACAATCTCATGGTCTAAGGAAATGATACTTGACATTTAGAAAAGCTTTAGCATACGAACTACACGATCTTTGTGCTAGGCTTAGGATTGGGTCTTGTCCATCACATCATTCTCCTAATGATGCGATCCCGTTATCAACGACATCCAATGTCCATGGTCAGGAAACCGTAACCATCTATTGATCAACGAGCTAGTTAACTAGAGGCTTACTAGGGACATGGTGTTGTCTATGTATCCACACATGTATCTGAGTTTCCTATCAATACAATTCTATCATGGATAATAAACAATTATCATGAACAAGGAAATATAATAATAACCAATTTATTATTGCCTCTAGGGCATATTTCCAACAGTCTCCCACTTGCACTAGAGTCAATAATCTAGTTCACATCGCCATGTGATTAACACTCACAGGTCACATCGCCATGTGACCAACATCCAAAGAGTTTACTAGAGTCAATAATCTAGTTCACATCACTATGTGATTAAAACTCAATGAGTTCTGGGTTTGATCATGTTATGCTTGTGAGAGAGGTTTTAGTCAACGGGTCTGCAACATTCAGATCCGTATGTACTTCGCAAATCTCTACGCTATATTTGGAGCCATTTCAAATAACTGTTCTACTTGGAGCTATTCTAAATTGTTGCTCCATTATACGTATCCGGTATCTCTACTCAGAGCTATCCAGATAGGTGTTAAGCTTGCATTGATGTAACTCTTTACGTCGAACTCTTTATCACCTCCATAACCGAGAAACATATCCTTATTCCTCTAAGGATAATTTTGACCGCTATCTGGTGATCTACTCCTAGATCACCTTTGTACCCTCTTGCCAAACATGTGGCAAGGCACACATCAGGTGCGATACTCAGCATGGCATACCGTATAGAGCCTATGACAAAAGCATAGGGGACGACCTTCGTCCTTCCTCTTTCTTCTGCCGTGGTCGAGCTTTAACTTCATAACTTCATACCTTACAACTCAAGCAAGAACTCCTTCTTTGACTGATCCATCTTGAACACCTTCAAGATCATGTCAAGGTATGTGCTCATTTGAAAGTACCATTAAGCGTTTTGATCTATCCTTATAGATCTTGATGCTCAATGTTCAAGTAGCTTAATCCAGGTTTTCCATTGAAAAAAACTTTTCAAATAACCCTATATGCTTTCCAGAAATTCTACATCATTTCTGATCAACAATATGTCAACAACATATACTCATCAGAAATTCTATAGTGCTCCCACTCACTTCTTTGGAAATACAAGTTTCTCATAAACTTTGTATAAACCCAAAAGCTTTGATCATCTCATTAAAGCGTACATTCCAACTCCGAGATGCTTACTCCAATCCTTAGAAGGATTGCTGGAGCTTTGCATACTTGTTAGCATTTTTCAGGACTGACAAAACCTTCTGGTTGTATCACATACAACCTTTCCTCAAGAAAATTGTCAAGGAAACAATATTTTGACATCGTATCTGCAAGATTTCATAAACAATGCGGTAACTGCTAACATAATTCCAACAGACTCTTAGCATCGCTACGAGTGAGAAAGTCTCATCGTAGTCAACTCCTTGAACTTGTCGGAAAACATCTTAACGACAAGTCGAGCTTTCTTAATGGTGATACTTACCACCATTGTCCGTCTTTCTTTTAAAATCCATATGTACCCAACAGCCTTATGACCATCAAGCAGTTCTTCCAAAGTCTACACTTTGTTTTCATACATGGATCCTCTCTCGGATTTTATGGCCTCGAGCCAATTTTCGGAATCCGGGCCCACCATCGCTCCTCCATAGCTCACAGGTTCATTGTTGTCTAGCAACATGACTTCCAAGACAGGATTACATACCACTCTGAAGTAGTACGCATCCTTGTCGTCCTACGAGGTTTGGTAGTGACTTGATCCGAAGGTTCATGATCACTATCATAAGCTTCCACTTCAATTGGTGTAGGTGCCACAGGAACAACTCCTTGTGCCCTGCTATACACTGGTTGAAGTGACGGTTCAATAACCTTATCAAGTCTCCACCATCCTCCCACTCAATTCTTTCGAGAGAAACTTTTCCTCGAGAAAGGACCCGATTCTAGAAACAATCCCTATTGCTTTTGGATCTGAGATAGGAGGTATACCCAACTGTTTTGGGTACTCTATGAAGATGCATTTATCCACTTTGGGTTCGAGCTTATCAGCCTGAAACTTTTTCACATAAGCGTTGCAGCCCCAAACTTTTAAGAAATGACAGCTTAGGTTTCTCTAAACCATAGTTCATACGGTGTCATCTCATCGGAATTACGTGGTGCCCTATTTAAAATGTGGTTGTCTCTAATGCCTAACCCATAAACTATCGTGGTAATTCGATAAGAGACATCATGGTATGAATCATATCCAATAGGGTGCAGTTATGATGTTCGGACACACCATCACACTATGGTGTTCCAGGCTTTATTAGTTGTGAAACAATTTCCACAATGTCTTAATTCTGTGCCAAACTCGTAATTCAGATATTCATCTCTATGATCATATCATAGATATTTTATCCTCTTGTCACGACGATCTTCAACTTCACCCTGAAATTACTTGAACCTTTCAATAATTCAGACTCGTGATTCATCAAGTAAATATACTTAGCATCTACTCAAATCATCTGTGAAGTAAGAATATAACGATATCCACTACATGCCTCAGCACTCATTGGACTGCACACATCAAGATGTATTACTTCCAACAAGTTGCTTTCTTGTTCCATCTTACTGAAAACGAGGCCTATCAGTCATCTTGCTCATGTGGTATGATTTGCATGTCTCAGGTGATTCAAAATCAAGCGAGTCCAAAGATCCATCAACATGGAGATTCTTCATGTGTTTTATACCATTGTGACTAAAATTGCAGTGCCACAAGTATGTGGTACTATCATTACTATCTTATATCTTTTGGCATGAACATGTGTATCACTACGATCGGGATTCGATAAACCATTCATTTTAGGTGCAAGACCATTGAAGGTATTATTCAAATAAACAGAGTAACCATTATTCTCCTTAAATGAATAACCGTATTGCGATAAACATAATCCAATCATGTCTATGCTCAATGCTAACACCAAATAACAATTATTTAGGTTTAACACCAATCCCGATGGTAAACGGAGCGTGCGATGCTTGATCACATCAACCTTGGAAACACTTCCAACACATATCATCGTCTCACCTTTGACTAGTCTCCGTTTATTCCGTAGCCTATCATTTCGAGTTACCAACACTTAGCAACCGAACCGGTATCTAATACCCTGCTGCTGGTAGGAGTACTAGTAAAGTACACGTTTAATATAATGTATGTCCAATACATACTTCTTTCAACCTTGCCAGCCTTCTCATCTACCAAGTATCTAGGGTGGTTCTGCTTCAGTGACCGTTCCCCTTATTATAGAAGCACTTAGTCTCAGGCTTGGGTTCAACTTTGGGTTTCTTCACTAGAGCAGCAACTGATTTGTCGTTTCATGAAGTATCCCTTTCTTGCCCTTGCCCTTCTTGAAACTAGTGGTTTTACTAACCATCAACAATTGATGCTCCTATTTGATTTCTACTTTCGTGGTGTCGCGAATAGCTCAAGGATCATCATATCTATCCCTGATATGTTATAGTTCATCGCGAAGCTCTAGTAGCTTGGTGGCAGTGACTTTGGAGAACCATCACTATCTCATCTGGAAGATCAACTCTCACTCGATTCAAGCGATTGTAGTACTCATACAATCTGAGCACATGCTCAACGATTGAGCTTTTCTCCTTAGTGTGCAGGCTTAAGAAACTTGTCAAAGGTCTCATACCTCTTGACGTGGGCACTAGCCTGAAATCCCAATTTCAGTCCTTGGAACATCTCATATGTTCTGCGATGTTTCAAAAACTTCTTTGGTGCCTCAATTCTAAACCATTTAGCATTACGCACTGAACTATCATGTAGTCATCAAAACGTGTATGTCAGATGTTCGCAACATCCACAACCGACGTTCGAGGGTCAGCTCACTGAGCAGTGCATTAAGGACATAATCCTTCTGCGCAGCAATGAGGACAATCCTCTGTTTACCGACCCAGTCCGCATAATTGCTACTATCAACTTTTAACTAAATTTTCTCTAGGAACATATCTAAAACAGTAGAACTAAAGCGTAAGCTACGACATAATTTGCAAAGTCCTTTTGACTATGCTCATGATAATTAAGTTCATCTGATTATTTAATGAACTCCCACTTAGATAGACATCCCTCTAGTCATCTAAGTGATACATGATCTGAGTCAACTAGGCCGTGTCCGATCATCACGTCAGACGGACTAGTCATCATCTGTGAACATCTTCATGTTGATCGTATCTTCTATACGACCCATGTTCGACCTTTCGGTCTTCCGTGTTCCGAGGCCATGTCTGTACATGCTAGGCTCGTCAAGTCAACCTAAGTGTACTGCGTGTGTAAATCTGGCTTACACCCGTTGTATTCGAACGTTAGAATCTATCACACCCGATCATCACGTGGTGCTTCGAAACAACGAACCTTCGCAACAGTGCACAGTTAGGGGGAACACTTTTCTGGAAATTATTGCGAGGTATCATCTTGTTTTAGCTACCGTCGTTCTAAGCAAATAAGATGTAAAACATGATAAACATCACATGCAATCAAATAGTGACATGATATGGCCAATATCATTTTGCTCCTTTTGATCTCCATCTTCGGGGCGCCATGATCATCATCGTCACCAGCATGACACCATGATCTCCATCATCATGATCTCCATCATCGTGTCTTCATGAAGTTGTCTCGTCATCTATTACTTCTACTACTATGGCTAACGGTTTAGCAATAAAGTAAAGTAAATACATTACGTTTATGTTGACATGCAGGTCATAAATAAATTAAGACAACTCCTATGGCTCCTGCCGGTTGTCATACTCATCGACATGCAAGTCGTGATTCCTATTACAAGAACATGATCAATCTCATACATCACATATATCATTCATCACATCCTTTTGGCCATATCACATCACATGGCATATGCTGCAAAAACAAGTTAGACGTCCTCTAATTGTTGTTGCAAATTTTTTATGTGGCTGCTATAGGTTTCTTAGCAAGAACGTTTCTTACCTACGCAAAAACCACAACGTGATATGCCAATTTCTATTTACCCTTCATAAGGACCCTTTTCATCGAATCCGATCCGACTAAAGTGGCAGAGACAGACACCCGCTAGCCATCTTATGCAACTAGTGCATGTCAGTCGATGGAACCTGTCTCACGTAAGTGTACGTATAAGGTCGGTCCGGGACGCTTCATCCCACGATGCCGCCAAATCAATATAAGACTAGTAACGGAAAGTAAATTGACAAAATCGATGCCCACAACTACTTTTTGTTCTACTCGTGCATAAAAACTACGCATAGACCTAGCTCTGATACCACTATTGGGGAACGTAGCAGAATTTTAAAATTTTCTACGCATAACCAAGATCAATCTATGGAGTCATCTAGCAACAGAGAGAGGAGTGCATCTACATACCCTTGTAGATCGCGAGCGGAAGCGTTCAAGAGAATGGGGTTGATGGAGTCGTACTCGTCGTGATCCAAATCATCGATGACCGAGCGTCGAACGGACGGCACCTCCGTGTTCAACACATGTACGGTTGGGGAAGACGTCTCCTCCTTCTTGATCTAGCAAGGGGGAAGGAGAGGTTGATGGAGATCCAGCAGCACGACAGCATGGTGGTGGAAGCAGCGGGGATCTCGGCAGGGCTTCACCAAGCTCAGCGAGAGGGAGAGGTGTTACGAGGGGAGAGGGAGGCGCCAGGGGCTAGGGTGCGACTCCCATGTGCCTCCTCACTATATATAGGGGTGGAGGGGGCTGGTTTCTTGCCCTCCAAGTCCATTGGGGCGTTGGCAAAGGTGGGGGAAAGAAATCCCATCATTTCCCTTCCCCACCGATTGTTATCCCCCCTTTTTAGGGATCTTGATCTTATCCCTTCGGGATATGATCTTATTCCTTCTAAGGGGGGATCTTGGTGTGCCTTGACCAGGGGTGTGGGACCTTGCCCCACTACCCACGTTCATGTGGGTCCCTCCATGCAGGTGGGCCCCACTCCGGAACCTTCTAGAACCTTCCCGGTACAATACCGAAAAATCCCGAACATTTTCCGGTGGCCAAAATAGGACTTCCCATATATAAATCTTTACCTCCCGACCATTTTGGAACTCCTCGTGACGTTCGGTATCTCATCCGGGACTCCAAACAACTTTTGGGTTACCGCATACTAATATCTCTACAACCCTAGCGTCACCAAACCTTAAGTGTGTAGACCCTACGGGTTCGGGAGACATGTAGACATGACCGAGACGACTCTTCGGTCAATAACCAACAGCGGGATCTGGATACCCATGTTGGCTCCCACATGTTCCACGATGATCTCATCGAATGAACCACGATGTCGAGGATTCAATTAATCCCGTATTCAATTCCCTTTGTCCAGCGGTATTGTACTTACCCGAGATTCGAACGTCGGTATCCGATACCTTGTTCAATCTCGTTACCGGCAAGTCTCTTTACTCGTTCCGTAACACATCATCCCGTGATCAACTCCTTGGTCACATTGTGCACATTATGATGATGTCCTACCGAGTGGGCCCAGAGATACCTCTCCGTCACACGGAGTGACAAATCCCAGTCTCGATTCATGCCAACCCAACAGACACTTTCGGAGATACCCGTAGTGCACCTTTATAGCCACCCAGTTACGTTGTGATGTTTGGCACACCCAAAGCATTCCTACGGTATCCGGGAGTTGCACAATCTCATGGTCTAAGGAAATGATACTTGACATTTAGAAAAGCTTTAGCATATGAACTACATGATCTTTGTGCTAGGCTTAGGATTGGGTCTTGTCCATCACATCATTCTCCTAATGATGTGATCTCGTTATCAACGACATCCAATGTCCATGGTCAGGAAACCGTAACCATCTATTGATCAACGAGCTAGTTAACTAGAGGCTTACTAGGGACATGGTGTTGTCTATGTATCCACACATGTATCTGAGTTTCCTATCAATACAATTCTAGCATGGATAATAAACGATTATCATGAACAAGGAAATATAATAATAACCAATTTATTATTGCCTCTGGGGCATATTTCCAACAAGATTTTCTACTTTAAGTTTTGTGTTGTGTAGTTTTCAAGTTTTGGGTAAAGATTTGATGGATTATGGAACAAGGAGTGGCAAGAGTCTAAGATTGGGGATGCCCATGGCACCCCCAAGATAATCTAATGACACCTAAAAGCCAAAGCTTGGGGATGCCCCGGAAGGCATCCCCTCTTTCGTCTACTTCTATCAGTAACTTTAATTGGAACTATATTTTTATTCGCCACATGATATGTGTTTTGCTTGGAGCGTCTTGTATTATTTGAGTCTTTGCTTTTTAGTTTACCACAATCATCCTTGCTGTACACACCTTTTGAGAGAGCCATACATGATTTGGAATTTTTTAGAATACTCTATGTGCTTTGCTTATATCTTTTGAGTTATATAATTTTCCTCTAGTACTTCACTTATATCTTTTAGAGCACGGTGGTGGATTTGTTTTATAGAAACTATTGATCTCTCATGCTTCACTTAGATTATTTTGAGAGTCTTAATAGCATGGTAATTTGCTTAAAATCCTAATATGCTAGGTATTCAAAGTTAGTAAAATTTTCTTAGGAGTGTTTTGAATACTAAGAAAAGTTTGATGCTTGATGATTGTTTTGAGATATGGAGGTAATAATATCAAAGTCGTGCTAGTTGAGTAGTTGTGAAATTGAGAAATGCTTGTGTTGAAGTTTGCAAGTCCCGTAGCATGCACGTATGGTAAACGTTATGCGACAAATTTGAAACATGAGGTGTTATTTGATTGTCTTCCTTATGAGTGGCGGTCGGGGATGAGCGATGGTCTTTTCCTACCAATCTATCCCCCTAGGAGCATGCGCGTAGTACCGAGGTTTTTGATGACTTGTACAGTTTTGTAATAAGTATGTGAGTTCTTTATGACTAATGTCGAGTCCATGGATTATACACTCTCACCCTTCCATCCTTGCTAGCCTCTTCGGTACCGTGCATTGCCCTTTCTCACATTGAGAGTTGGCGCAAACTTCGCTGGTGCATCCAAACCCCGTGATATGATACACTCTTTCACACATAAACCTCCTTATATCTTCCTCAAAACAGCCACCATACCTACCTATTATGGCATTTCCATAGCCATTCCGAGATATATTGCCATGCAACTTTCCATCATTCTGTTTATCATGACACATTCATTATTGTCATATTGCTTAGCATGATCATGTAGTTGACATGGTATTTGTGGCAAAGCCACCGTTCATAATTCTTTCATACATGTCACTCTTGGTCCATTGCATATCCCGGTACACCGCGGGAGACATTCATATAGAGTCATCTTTTGTTCTAGTATCGAGTTGCAAATAAATAGAAGTGTGATGATCATCATTTTCTAGAGCATTGTCCCAAGTGAGGAATTGTAAAAAAGAAAGAGAAAGGCCATAAAAAAAGAAAGAGAAAGGCCATATAAAAAAAAGAAGGCCCAAAAAAGAAAAAAAATGAGAGAAAAAGAGAGAAGGGACAATGTTACTATCCTTTGCCACACTTGTGCTTCAAAGTAGCACCGTAATCTTCACGATAGTGAGTCTCTTGTTTTGTCACTTTCATATACTAGTGGGAATTTTCATTATAGAACTTGGCTTGTATATTCCAACAATGGGCCTCCTCAAGTGCCCTAGGTCTTCGTGAGCAAGTAAGTTGGATGCACACCCACTAGTTTCTTTTGTTGAGCTTTCATACAATTATAGCTCTAGTGCATCCGTTGCATGGCAATCCCTACTCCTTGCATTAACATCAATCGGTGGGCGTCTCCATAGCACATTGATTAGCCTCGTTGATGTAAGACTTTCTTCTTTTTGTCTTCTCCACATAACCCCCCTCATTATATTCTATTCCACCCATAGTGTTATGTCCATGGCTCGCGCTCATATATTGCGTGAAAATTTATAGGTTTGAGATTACTAAAGTATGAAACAATTGCTTGGCTTGTCATCGGGGTTGTGCATGATGAGAGCATTCCTGTGTGACGAAAATGAAAAATGACTAAACCATATGATTTTGTAGGGATGAACTTTCTTTGGCCATGTTATTTTGAGAAGACATAATTGCTTAGTTAGTATGCTTGAAGTATTATTATTTTTATGTCAATATGAACTTTTGTCTTGAATCTTTCGGATCTGAATATTCATACCACAATTAAGAAGAATTACATTAAAATTATGCCGAGTAGCACTCCGCATCAAAAATTCTGTTTTTATCATTTACCTACTCGAGGACGAGCAGGAATTAAGCTTGGGGATGCTTGATACGTCTTCAACGTATCTATAATTTTTGATTGCTCTATGCTATATTATCTACTGTTTTGGACATTATTGGGCTTTATTATCCACTTTTATATTATTTTTGGGACTAACCTATTAACCGGAGGCCCAACCCAAAATTGTTGTTTTTTGCCTGTTTTAGGGTTTCGAAGAAAAGAAATATCAAACGGAGTCCAAACAGAATGAAACCTTCGGGAACGTGATTTTCTCAACGAACAAGACCTGGGAGACTTGGACCCTACGTCAAGAAAGAAAAGAGGAGGCCACGAGGTAG
>NC_057797.1:695305735-695309844 GCF_018294505.1 Triticum aestivum
CGCCCTCCACCCTCGTGGGCCCCCTGTTGCTCCACCGACGTACTCCTTCCTCCTATATATACCTACGTACCCCAAACGATCAGATACGGAGCCAAAACCGTGATTCCACCATCGTAACTTTCTGTATCCACGAGATCCCATCTTGGGGTCTGTTTCGGAGCTCCGCCGGAGGGGCATGATCACGGAGGGCTTCTACATCAACACCATAGCCCCTCGGATGAAGTGTGAGTAGTTTACCTCAGACCTACGTGTCCATAGTTAGTAGCTAGATGGCTTCTTCTCTCTTTTTGGATCTCAATACAATGTTCCCCCCTCTCTTGTGGAGATCTATTCGATATAATCTTGTTTTTGCGGTGTGTTTGTTGAGACTGATGAATTGTGGATTTATGATCAAGTCTATCTATGAACAATATTTGAATCTTCTCTGAATTCTTTTATGTATGATTGGTTATCTTTGCAAGTTTCTTCGAATTATCAGTTTGGTTTGGCCTACTAGATTGATCTTTCTTGCAATGGGAGAAGTGCTTAGCTTTGGGTTCAATCTTGCGGTGTCCTTTCCTAGCGACAGTAGGGGCGGCAAGGCACGTATTGTATTGTTGCCATCGAGGATAACAAGATGGGGTTTTCTTCATATTGCATGAGTCTATCCCTCTACATCATGTCATCTTGCTTAAGGCGTTACTCTGTTTTTAACTTAATACTCTAGATGCATGCTGGATAGCGGTCGATGAGTGGAGTAATAGTAGTAGATGCAGGCAGGAGTCGGTCTACTTGTCTCGGACATGATGCCTATATACATTAGCATACCTAGATATTCTCATAACTATGCTCAATTCTGTCAATTGCTCAACAGTAATTTGTTCACCCACCGTAGAATACTTATGCTCTCGAGAGAAGCCACTAGTGAAACCTATGGCCCCCGGGTCTATCTTTATCATATTAATCTCCTACTACTTAGTTATTTCCTTTGCTATTTACTTTGCCTTTATTTTACTTTGTATCTTTATCATAAAAATACCAAAAATATTATCTTATCATATCTATCAGATCTCACTCTCGTAAGTGGCCTTATAGGGATTGACAACCCCTATTTGCGTTGGTTGCGAGGATTTATTTGTTTTGTGCAGGTACGAGGGACTCACGCATAGCCTCCTACTGGATTGATACCTTGGTTCTCAAAAACTGAGGGAAATACTTACGCTACTTTGCTGCATCATTCCTTTCTCTTCGGGAAAAACCAACGCAGTGCTCAAGAGGTAGCAGAGGTAGAATGTGGCACCAAAGTGCATCAATGGGGGTTCAGATTGAGAATTTTTCCTAAAATGAGTATTATCAGTTACAAAGGTTAACACTTGGCACATTGATTTTAAGAGAGAATCTATTGACAAACCATACTAAACAAGCTATACTCCATACTATTGACGACCTTTCAAAAACACAGTACCACACATCCTAATACAATGGAAGATAAGGTATACATGAGCAGCATTTTCGCAGACGGTCTCGGCATGGAGCCCAGGATGTTTGAATATTCCTTGGAATTGTCGGATGGATTCAATAGTTGTTTCCTTTTTTTTTGTTTCCTGCCGTTGTTTCTGTAGAGCTTCCCGGAGAGGCATGTGGTACAAGTGTGTATGGGTTTCCAGCCCTTCTCCTTCTATATACGGCACCAAGTAAAACATCCCCGCCTACAAGCGACGTTCTTTATATTTTTGGATGCTATCCCTAATAATTTGCAATGAGCTGTCGATGGCGAGATGGTGTTCTTTTTAATCTTTCCATGTGAGCATGCCTCTCCTCACTAGTTCATTGTAGTTGTCAAGTGCTAATCCAAGATACGTGCGGTTGTATTTTTCATGGTACAATGATGTGGTCTTGAGCATAAGACTGTGGTCACCAAAAGAGAAAGTACCATACTCATCACCGTGACAAAGTCTAAAACTTTTTCTTGACAACTTGATTTTTTTGCTCGGATGGCTTTTGCTACCCAATGTAAAAAAACACGATGGGTTAGGTTTACAGTAATTAACCAATATTTTTTTGACAACTAAAGATTTCATTCATCAGAAAATAGAAAGGTCTTTTACAATTAATGATGAAATGAAATCAGGGGGGTCATTATCCCACACACACGAACTTCTACTTCTGTATGCTTCTTTGGCTAAGATGTCAGCAACTAGATTAGCTCCCCGGTTGCATAGACCAAAATGTATCTAACCAAACTCGTTTGACATCTGCACACACTCGACAATAGTTGCTGATTGTGCTCCCAAGAAATTAGCAGAGTCTTTAACTGTTTCTACCACCAACTGACAGTCAGATTCAGCTTCTAGTTTTGAGCATCCTATGTTTGCTGCGAGGATCAGACCGTTGCGGAGTGCTAATGACTCAGCCGTGGATGCATCTGAAACATTCAGGATGAACCATGTTGCCGCTGCTATGAAGTGTCCCCATTCATCTCTAAGGATTGCTCCTGTTGCTCCGGCCATCTCCTCCTCAATAAAGGATGCATCTACATTAACTTTCAAGAAGTCATGCCTGGGTTTAATCCATTTGTGTTGTTCTTTTGTCTTCTCTATTTTTGTGTCTACTGCACGCCGAAGTTTGTAACCAGAGCCTTTATAGAGATTGCAGATCTTCCAACCGGTTGGATCGTCTCTCCCTTTTTCAGTTGTGGTCGTTTCCACCATAGGTACCACGCTGTCACAGCTACAAGTTCAGAATATGGCAAATCTACAGGAAGATTTGTTTCTGGCTTATCAAATAGCAGTTGCTCCATGTTAACTGAACCCGATCTATCCCGACAAGTCACCTTTCTAATACTGTCCAGCAAGCCCAACTCCTTCCATATTTCTTTAACTCGTTTGCATGTGAATAGACAGTGTTGGATATCCTCAGCCCCCCACTTACATATTGGACATTGAGCCTGTGTAGTAATTTGCCGATTTGTCAGGATACCCATACATGCGAGGATTCCGTGAAGCACTTTCCACGGGAAGTGTTTGATCTTCCCTGGAACTTTCAACGTCCAGATGCCAACCCAAGCTTGATTTGAATTCATACTTCCTTGACCATCATTTGCGTGTACACGTTGTCCAAACTTGTGTTCCCACTCTCTGTGATATGCTGATCTAACAGAAAAAGTACCTGATTTGTTGTAGTGCCACGCCACAAAGTCATTCAGTCCTTGAACATTCAGCGGAATCTGAAGAATTCGGTGAGCATCAACAGAGAAGAAGTTTTCATAGATCAACTCTTCATCCCAGAGTCTGGTATGAGGGTCAATGAGCTCTTCTACCTTTGATAGCAAGACATGTCCTCTAGGAGTTAGAACCTTTCTATTATTGCTAGTAGGGATCCAATGATCTGTCCATATGTTTATGTTTTGCCCAGTACCAACACGCCATATACATCCCCTTTTAAAGGTTTGGATTCCCGCAATGATACTCTGCCACGTATATGATGAACCGCTTTTTGGGCCTGCCTTTAGTAATTAACCAATGTTTCTGCTTCTAGTGGAAAAAAAGTCAAGTTAACCCGTGAAAAAATATAACGAAGATTGTGTCAATCAAACGGCTGGACCATCATACATCACTAGTAGAAAACAGGGCTTTGGTCCAGGCCGGGTCAGCCCATTAGTCCCGGTTCAGCCCAGAACCGGGACCAATGGGAGCATTGGTCCCGGTTTGTGAGCCCAGGGGGTCGGTCGGGCCACGTGGGCCATTGGTCCCGGTTCATCTGGACCTTTTGGTCCCGGTTGGTGGGATGAACCGGGACCAATGGGCCTCGCTCCTGGCCCACAACCATTGGTCCCGGTTCGTGCCTCAAACCGGGACTAAAGATTAGACATTTAGTCCCGGTTTGAGGCACGAACTGGGACTAATGGGGTTGAGACCTTTAGTCCCGGTTCGTGCCACGAACTGGTACTAAAGGTCCAATTTTCAAACTCTACCCCCCCCCTGGATCGCCTTTTCAGTTTAAAAAAATAAAAGAAAATGATGGAAATGTCAAAAAAATAAAAGAAAATAAGTTTCCCATGTGATATGTGGTCTAGTTGTTGGGAAAATTTGCAAATGTGAATTTTGACTTTATGTGCAAAATCTCTTTGA
>NC_057797.1:695310241-695312087 GCF_018294505.1 Triticum aestivum
TTCTAGAATATTAGTGTTACTAAATAATTATTTCTGTTATTTCAATTTTGGTCAAATCTGGTCAAACTGTGGTCAAACTGTGGTCAAACAATGGTCAAACTAATTATTCAAGAAATATTAGTGTTACTAAATAATTATTGTTTTTTAAAACAATAGTTTCAAAATAAAACTATGAAATGTGTCACTTCATGCTCAAGCAAAATTCCTGAAGGTTAATAGGATTGACATCTTAGTATTGTCAGGAAAACAACAAGTGCAGACTTGGAGCGAGGGAGAATAGAACCCGGAAGTTAAGCATGCTCAGGTTGGGGGAGTGGGAGGATGGGTGACCGTTCGGGAAGTTAGATGATTTGGAATGATGAAGGGTGATTAGAGGATAAATTGAGAAATGATGAGGGGTGGTGATTACAGACTAGAGGTTAAAATAATTCAGAAATTTAAAAATAAAAAAATTTCAAAAAAAATTTCAAAAAAAAATTCATAAAATTTCCTTTAGTCCCGGTTGGTGTTACCAACCGGGACTAAAGGTGGAGCTCCACGTGGCCGCGCCCTTTAGTACCGGTTCTGGATTGAACCGGGACTAAAGGAAGAGGCATTAGTACCGACCCTTTAGTCCCGGTTCCAGAACAGGGACTAAAGACCCTTATGAACCGGGACTGAAGGCCCTTTTTCTGCATTAGTACCGACCCTTTAGTCCCGGTTCCAGAACCGGGACTAAAGGCCCTTATGAACCGGGACTGAAGGCCTTTTTTCTACATGTGTTCTCAATTCCTATCCATTGCCGCTGCTAATAGTCTCCTAATTAACGGATCCTCGAGAACTATTTGGATGCTACGTTGTCGGGAAGAGAAACAACTATTCTGCCGGCTGTTGATGATATTTTCTGGGTCCTTGGCGAGATCTTTATACACACCAGAAGGCAGAAGCATGGCTGCTTATAAGAGTCCAATCCGAACTCACGTAAGGTTTCTCTCTAGACAAACTTGTAGACGTAAGTGCGTAGTGGGTTCGGCTCACCTGCGGGGTTTCCAGCAGGAATTACCGTGCAGGGCCAATATACGAGAGCCACTTGTCCTTGTCGACCCGTAGCTTGAATTAAATTAGAATTATTTTGTTTCTTCTTTACTGCTCCGGTCTTTCTCACCCCCAGAACGATTGTCGGTGCTGATAGTTCTTGCTCGTCGGACTGTGACGCCACTGGCCCATCGAGGTCGTCATGCTGCTCCGGTCCTTCCCGCCGTGCTGCCTCCCATGGCGATGCCCCCTCCGTGGCCCCGTCCAAGAACAAGCACAAGCACAAGCAGAGTGGCAAGAGGAAGACGCCCGCGTCCCGTGCCGGCGCCGGAGCCGCTCAGCCTGCCCGCGCCCCGTCGCACTCGAGCCACACCCTCCACCGTCAAGGATGTATCCGGCCCTGCACTCTCCGCCAACGATCCGGTAATGTTTCACTCAAAACTTAACCTCCTTTAATTTGGTACCGATCGACAGAACGGATGGAACAATGAACTGATTTTTGTTGGTTCAGACTGCAGAGAGGGAGCGGCGAGCAGCAGGGGCACCGGGACATGGCCGCGCTTCTGCTGTGGCTAGCGTGGTGAAAGTGAAACCCAGAGAGATCCATCCATTGGCATTCATGTATCCACTCCATGGTTAAATCATTATGTTTGCTTGTTATGATAGACATCCATCACTTAGACTGAATCTCGCAGGAACGGGAGATTAACATGGCGATGCTCCAATAGACAAAAAATGGCGGCTTCTTAATCTCCTCATTTAGATTGCTTTGGCTCAATTATTTGACGGGGAGGTGTTAATTGACCTCACAAATCCAACATGAGACGGTGAC
>NC_057797.1:695312494-695315071 GCF_018294505.1 Triticum aestivum
CATGTACGAAATCCTTGCCCTCCTGGCTGTTGTTCAATAAGAAAATGAAAATTCAGGTGGGGGGCTTTGCCCCCCTCCCCCCCGGGTGACCTTCAAAAAAACAAATCCAATATGCATCAACAAAGAAAACATTTGTGGCCGTGCCTAAGGGCTGGACGGTGGGAACGTGCTCGAACGACGGTGAGGCACGGTGGGAGAAGGGATCCCAGGCGCCCAGCGGCATGGGCCAAGTGATAACAGAGATGACGCATAAAGACGCCCGCGGCGAAGGGCTCTTCGTAGTGACGAGCAAAAGAAATAAAATGAGCAGTTGTAATCCTTGACTGGCAGTGGCGTCATAGTCCGACGAGCAAGAACCATCAGCGCCAGCAATCGTTCTAGGGGTGAGAAAGACCGGAGCAGTAAAGAAGAAACAAAATAATTCTAATTTAATTCAAGCGGCGGGTCCACAAGGACACGTGGCTCTCGTATATTGGCCCTGCACGGTAATTCCTGCTGGGAACCTTGCAGGTGAGCCAAACCCAGTGCGTAGCAGCAGCAGCCGTAAGGAGGAATCCGGACCGTATAGGCGCAGAAGAAGCACGGCCCGGGCCCCCGAGACTCCCCCGGGGCCAAGCCGAGTAGTGGTGGTTTCTTTCCTATGCTGTTTTTTTGCGAGAATTCTTTCCTATACTGTTTCGCTGATTTCTTGTACTCCCTCCGTTTAGTGATGTAAAACGCTCTCATTATATTTATTTACAGAGGTAGTAACTGTGTGCCCTTCGTTCTTATTTACTCCGCACATTAGGTTTGACCTAAGTCAAACTTTAGTTTGATTAAATTTATCAAAAATAGTCTAAACTTTCACAATAACAAATATATATGGTATAAAATATATTGAATGATGATTTTACTTATAATGATTTGGTATTATGGATGATAATTATTATTTGTATAAATTTCATCACAGTTTATAAGCTTTGACTCGAGACAAAGATGTGAAGTAAAAAACAGAGGGAGTACTAAGGGTTAAAGCGCATTTGTCTCAGACAAAAATTTCCCTTCTACCTTCTCTGGCTCCCCTCAAGATGGCAGCATCGCTGCCGAGCGCTGACAAGGCTACCATGGCAATGCCCATGTTTCCTCCCTCGCCCCCGCGGACCCCACTGGTGCTCGACCTGATCTATTGGGGTCGTCAAAAACCAATTAGTGTTTCATGAATTGATGTCCATGTCACGCAGGAGACGTCGAACGGGATAGCGATCGGTTGCGGCCAGAAACGGCGGCCGGGAAGATCGAGGAAGGGTTGCACAAGGTGTGGCTGGTCTTCTTCGGCTTCTCATGACTAGTGAGTTCTCTCTCCTTGCACTGGCATTTATGCTGACCTTGTGATCGCAAACTAACTGATCATTGACAATTTCAGAGTAGTATGCATTTTCTTATATGCAGACTCACTATAATTAGGTGGAGCAACAACTTTCCTCTGTTTCTTGCCACTTTCAGTAAGCGATGATGCCGAAAAAGACTGCTTGCCATGCTTTATAGATAAAGCAACAACCACGATACAAGTCCAACTACAAAGGAACTCTAGAAGAAGTTACAGGGGGTACACAAAGAAGAGAAGAAAGTTCCAATTGTGGGCAACATCACAACACGCCTGAAATAAAAGATACAATCCTGAAGGAGGATAAATGACCATGAGGAGCCGCGCCGCCAACTCCTTGGTACTTCCTGGTGAGCTTGTCGAACGCCGATCTATCACACCGCCTGCGTAGTGGTTTCCATAACTGCATGAACCCACACAATTTATAAATCGCATCAGTGGCACTGCTTGGGTATCAATGACAAGTTTATTCCTAATACACCATAGGACCACGCCAAAGGCCCCAAAGTTCACCCACATCACTCTGCGGGCCTAGCCAGAGAAAGTGTCTAAGTACTGATATAACTCAGGGAAGCTAGTCGGGCAGCACCCTTTGCCCCAGACTTCTCTAAGATAGCTCCACATCAACTAAGCCAAGGTACAATATAATAAGAAGTGGTCTAGGTCTTCGTTGACGTTACAGAGTGAACATATCCCATTTTCTGGACGGTTCCGCTTTCGAACTTTATCAGCAGAAGGCAACCTTCCCCTCATCAGTTGCCAAAGGAAGATCTTAATCTTCGGTGAAAGCTTAGTTTTCCACACTTCATTTAGCTCTTCTGGTCCCTGGCCGGTCGCAAGCCTATTATACAGGACCGAGTGGTGAACACACCTTAAGGATCCAACCACCAAGACGTGGTGTCCCGGCCGTCCGACAAGGTGGTGCTAGCAATGATACCCACCAACATATCCCACTCCGTGGTTTCCTCGGGGCCGAATGATCACCGAAACGATAACAGGCGGGCCCCTCGTGGATAGCCAGGGCAACCGTGGCCGCGGGCTCATTAGATCACGAATATGGAAGGGAACCGCGCTCTGAGCGGGCTCTTCCCAAACCAACAGTCTAGCCGGAATAAGGTATCAGGCCCATTCCCCATGGTCACCGACGCCTCGAGTCGGAAGCAAGGCTTGAGCGACTGCCTGCCAGAACTGGGAACCCTTAGATTACGAGCACA
>NC_057797.1:695315218-695326528 GCF_018294505.1 Triticum aestivum
TAATAATGCCCCATGCTACGTGATGGCGCCCTAGTCCTGCTGCAACCTGGGCGATGATGTGGGAGCAGAAATCCAACCATCATTAGCTTGTTATATAACCGCATAGTGAGATAGGGACCGGCGGATGACTCGCCAGTCGACCGGCACAGACTAGCGGCCTATGAGAAATAGCATCATTAAATCCCCAAACAGAGAAAGAACCCTCAAACCAGGCAGATGAAAATGGTTGCATTATCGCAACCATGGTTCAATTAATGGGGCGGGAGAAACACGCACTCAAGTCAAGGGAGACCCGCATAATGATAAGATTGTGTCGCACAAATATTTCCTACCACTTCATCGTCAAGGTCTGATCAAATTATTAGATAATACACTGTATTACAATAAATCTGTGCTATCAGTAACAATAACTACTGTCTCCTGCTAACACCTTATTCAAGCAGCGACCGCCCGACGACGATGGTGGGGCGGCCTTCGAGGGCGGCGACAACGCTGTCTTGCAAGAGGACGGCGGCGGCCAACTCGATGTAGGTCGGAGTCCTGGAGCCGCGCTTCTCCTTGATCAGGCGCAGGCCGGCGGCGATCGCGGCCAGCCGCTCCTCCCGATCGCGCAGCGACGCGAACCGCGAGGTGAAGCGTGAGACCTCGGCCTCCTCCCCCGTCTTGCCACCGCTGATATCCAGCGCATTGTACTGCCCCGCGATGCTCGCCTCCTGCGCCGCCGCGAGAGACGCGCCGTCGGCCAACCCTTCGGATTCTTTCGCCGCCATCGCAAGGAGATGAGATGTCGATCTGTTCTATTTTTTTTTAATGTGACAAGGATGAGATGTCGAATGTGTGCGCAGAACACAGGCCGAGGTTTGCTGCGGTTCTGCCGACACAGGCCTAAAGCCCGGCCCATTAAACATTGCTGGCCAGTCGATTATGACTTGTTCTTAAGGTCCAAAAGAAAAAAGATTTGTTATTTCATCTTTACGGGTGAGGCGATCAGGAAACTCCGACGAACCACCCACCATCGATCCCAAAAACAAAATCAACCTGTGGTTGAGTTAGTTAGGTGGACAGTGGTATTCCCAACCCATCAAGGTTTAAATCCTGGTGCTCGCATTATTCCTGGATTTATTTCAGGATTTTCGGCGATGCGCTTTCAGTGGAAGGAGACGTTCCCGTCGACGACGAGGCGCCTACGGTGACTTCGTAAATCTCAAGATGATATGCCGGCTCAGTCTCTCGGAGATGCTCATAGGGATAGGGTGTGCGCGTGTGTGTTCATAAGGACGAATGTATGCATGTGTATATGAGCGCTTGTGTTTGTACTGATGTTTAAAAAAACCAGGCCTGTATGTCTGCCTTCAACTCAAAAGATGCAAGATGCAAACTCAAAAGATGCAAGATCAAGAGCCCGTTCGGACTCCCTCCAGCTCCGTGACCCCGTTCCAGAGCGGAGCGGCAGCTAGTTGAAATTAATGGAGCAGCTAAAAGGATGCTCCGCTCCGTGACCGGGGAGTGGAAAGCTGCCGAACACAGCCCAAGTAGTGATCTAAAACGTATTATATTTGTTTATAGAGGAAGTAGTAGTCAATTAAAGTTTGAGATATGAATAGTACCTAGATTAATTCTGCCGCCAGTAGAGATGCTGTTGTGTATCTCTATTGCTATTTGCCCATTTCTAGTTGTACTAAATTATTCAGGGGCATAAATGTAGCCGCTTGGTAAATTATTCAGGGTCAAACCAATCTATAATCAGCAAAGGATCTTCACCAATTATCATTCTGTCTCACTGAATGTTTACCATTACACTGCTATACACTGTTTAGAGCTCCCAGACTTGTCTTAGCAGCTAAACGATCTGACAGTCTAGATTGAGTAAGTTAGAGCAACTTTAATAGGGCGATCTATTTCATCCGCCCGTATTCGTTTGGATCGGTGCAAATAAAAGTGAAGGTCCAACGCGCCGATCCAAACTCAAATCGTGTCCGTCTGACGTCCGCGCCGACCCATTTCCGGCCCAAAATTGCGTCTGGAATGCGTTGGCGCGGATGCGAAGCGGACGCGCCGCGCATCTCCTCGCCGTCCGCCGTGTTCCCACCTGTAGGCCACACAGCCGCCACCGGCCGTCTTATTTATGATGACCACCGACAGTGGGCCCACGTGTCAGCCAATGGAAGCGTCTTTTTTTAACCACGCGTGCGGCGGGGCCAGCCTCATCCACTTCTCCCGTCCACATCTGGCCCCCCACCACTCCCTTTGCTTCCTCGCCGGTGACCGCAAATCCTAGCGCGCCCATGGGCCTCTTCGGCAGAAGCAATGGCAAGGGCAAGGGCACCCCCGGCGCATCGTCCTCCCGTGCTCCCCCTCCCCCTCCTCCGACGGCGTCGCGTTTCCGCCCTGGTCGTCGGCGCTTGCACATCCCGGTGCACCAAGCGCGGTGGCACTGGGAGTACAGGCAGCCGCTGCCGTACCCCGATATCACGCTTCCGCACCATTGGCATCTGGATCCGCAGCGGATCCCGGTGCCGGCGGTTCCGCAGAGCCAGCGGGCGCACGACGACGAGGCCGGAGCAGCGTAGGCTGCCAGAGTACGCCGCCGACTCCCCCAACTGGGAGGCGTGGTTCACCCTCGAACACGAGGAGCAACGACGCTCGGGTGTCGACGTCATCCCGTCGCCGTTCCCACCGCCGCCCCCGCAGGTAGAGCCGGAGGACATGGAGGCGGAGGCGGAGTACCAAGCCGCCCTCGAGGAAGCCCTGCGGCATGCGCTGGAGGCTAGCCACCTTGAGGAGGACGCACACTGGGATGGGCTGGAGCAAGCCCTTGCCCTGTCGGCGGCGGTGGACTCCATCCAAATCCCTGCTCTTCGTGCCGCCACCGCCATCGTCGACGCCCAAGTCGTAGCCGGAGCCGGAGCCAACGCGGAAGCGCTCCCCGCCTCCACCCACTTGGCCAGAGGAGGCCTACTCGTGGACGGGCCAGTACTGCGAGTGGGTGAGCGCGCCTCCCGTCCACTTTGCCCGGACGCCGGAGTAGGAGGCGACCCACCTCGAGCGCTGGAAGGAGCACTGGCTCCGCCAAGAGCAGGCCGACGGCGAGGAGCAGATGCGCTACGAGACCATGCTCCAACGTGACGCGGAGGCGCTCCGACTCGAGGAGGAGGAGGAGGAGCGCGCGCGGCTGGCCACAATGCCGCCGCCCCAGCAGACGCCGGAGGAGGCTGCCCTGGAAGCGTACCAGGCGGCGTTCGGATGGGCTGGCCCTGCTCCGGTCTTCATCGACCTCACCGACGGAGGCGTCGACGGCAAGGGCAAGGGCAAGGCCGACGACGTCTAGAGCAGCATGCGGGGCGGCAGCAGGCGGGCGCAGACTTTTTTAATGTTTTGTTTAATGTTTAATTAGATCTAAGTGGACTTTGGCCGGCGTTTGACCGACCACTTATGTTTAATTATGTTTATTATGCTTATTTCGTGCAACTTATTTATTTATTTTTTAGGCCGACATATTTGGGTCGGCCTCCTCGTTGGGTGATCAAGCCGATCCATTTTAAAATGCGGACGCGCACGTCCGCCTGGCCAACCCGAACGGACAAAAAGTGAACAAAGCATGCGTCCGTTTGGGTCGCCCCGTTGAAGTTACTCTTAGTTTCGTGAATGGTCTTTCATCCCAAACAAAAGTATCAAACTCTAGATTAAAGTGTTAAGTGTGGCGTGGCTTGGCCTTGTGGACAATGCCTTCAGACTTGTCCGTCCTGGCTTGCAGTTATGTCTTGTTCTATCTGCCTCGGAGCCTGGCATTCGTTATTTCACCACACACTTGATTATTCAAACTTGAAATGAATTGCTTTGGGGTTATAGATATGCCTTCACATGCCCCATTTGGTTTGAGACACCAAGAAAAGGAGAACATTGCGAAAATGGTAAGATCAACCACGAATGGTGAGTAGTGAGTAGGATAACTGGATAAGTACACTTGGAAAAAAGAGAGGTAGTTACCGATTTAGCAGTCGAGAAGTGCATGACTGCACGCAGCGGCATCTGATCCCACACCATCGACGGCGCGTGGGCCTTTGCGATTCGGGTGAGAGTAGGCTGCTAGTTAGAGTATATGGATGTAGGACATCGTTTTGCAGAGTATTTATGTATTAGAGGTGAACGCGCTGGCAGTACAACCTGACACAAAGGCGGATACATGCTCCAAATGTCAGTATTGAACTGACCGTTGGCCCTGGCGTTGGCAGTACCATCGTTGAGTGACATTGCGACAGTGCATAATGTAATTTCTTGCTTGCTCATTTAACATGCACATGTCATTGGCCGTGCGACTGCCGATTTTATGTTTGACAACAACTGTTTTGCTTATTTGCTTTGGACGTGCAGAACCATGGACCATGTGATTTTTGGCTTTTGGAGGATTATTACGCGTTCTTCATTGCAGGAGTGGGCATCACTGTAGAACATACGCAGGCACAAGAACACACTAATGCTATGCCTGTTCACGCTCGTCGTGGTACTCGTGAAGCCGAGTCCGGTCGCTACTGAATAAAGTTAGAGATCTACCATGTAAGAACTATTAATTCAACACGAAGCCCTGATTTTTCGTTAGCAGTACACCGATGTACACGTGAGTGTACGAGGCTGATCCTGACAAACGCGTACAAGAGAACAAGGACAGCACGCGGGCATGCAAGGGGCAGATCAACGCCAACCATCAACCACCCGCCACAGTAAATAATTGGAATATCTCAGACCGTGTCAACCTTTTTGTGGACCAGCTTCATCTGGCAAGTCAGGCGCCCTGCAGACCAACGATTGTATTTCACTCGTAATGCCAATTAACGGCGGACCATGCATAGATCCTCCTGGGAAAAGCATGTGGTCAGATTGCAGCGAGCAGATGCCGCTGCGTTCAGGACGTCCGCTCTCTTTAGCAGTCCTACTAAATAGTTGTAGGCGGTATACCATCGTAGATAACGCCTTTTAAGACATTTTGATTACTTATGTTCTATTTATATATTTGCTACATAATGTTTGTGCATAGATTCAGTTGTTGTTGACTATCCTGTAGGCCTGCTGTGGACAATGGATGGGATGTTGCAAGCTAACCTGCTGTCGACAATGGAGGGGATGTTGCAAGCTAAGAGACGGTCACCTGGAGCAACACACCCTTTTTCTTTCTTCATCCCCCTTTCATCGGAGTCGGCTATATATCATGGTTCTAGGGCTTTGAGCATATTGTAAGCATGTGCATGTCAGTATGGGTGTAGCTATGAACATCCTGATGTGTGCAAACATGTGGGTTCTGAAGTGTGATTGGCTCTGTGACTTTCTGAATTACTAATGCTATCATCACATTGTTTCTATTGGTGGTGCATCTGTTACTAGATCATGGTTGTTCATGTTGAAAATAGGTCAGATGTTAGTTCATATCCTAACCTACTCGCTTTGCTGATCAATTTAAGTTGTGCATGGTTTCAGCAATTTCAATTCTATTTTAGCAATGCAGTTTCGATTGCCGCCTCTTTTTTCTTGAAAAGAAAGGGCCTGCAATTGTGGGTGCCAACAAAATAGACTATAGACAGTCGAAGGTAGCTTCCAATAATAAGTATTCAAAAATACAAACCCTCACAGCCAGCCTCTCAGCTGTGGTTCAAATCGGCAACCAACCAAAGCTAGAGATACTGGCAATCTTCCAGTCGTCCAATCCCAAGTTCCCTCCCTGATCAGATGCAGTACAACACATTTCCTTTGTTCAAACCAGAATCAGAAAAATATCTCCCTAGTCTCATCTTTTCACTGTCGGCCCAATTAAGCCAAAACGAATTACCGTACTACATTTGTTCTTAAACATACTTGACAAATGGCCACTAAACTCAGAACCACTACATGGTCTGATCTCTCCTTGAAGCCAAGTGCACGGCAACAAAAAGGGCACAAGTTGGCTCAGCTAGTAGTAGCAGCAGTCAGGGCAAGGCAACAACATAAAGTCACCTACTATCCGTTTGGTTCTACAGGGATGGGATATACAAATTTCTCCAGTGCAGGCAAATGTTTCGCAACAGGAAACTGCGGCGCCTCCGGGATATAGCTACATCAGCTCACTTCTTGCCGTGGCATTTGGACTTCTTGGATTTCATCCTTCCACTTTACATTGGAGCGTAAAATCAAGGACAAGCTTAAAGTTCAAGATCGAGGAGGGTCTATCCCACCAATGTCAAGAAACCTCTTGAAATATAATAAAAATAAAATAAAATCTGGCCACTCAATTTTTTTTGTCCAAGTACAGCAGCAGTCTTGAAAGTAGCGCCTCATCCAATTATGCTGCATGAAGCAGAAGCATGGTTGTTCTCCTAAGATGCCCATGAGTCAATTTTTTATTGGCTAGGTGAAGATTTACACTAAGAGAATCAGCAATCAATCCATATGGAGCTGGTGAGTCAAGTAGACGCAAGAGGCTCCTCGTTGTCCCATCTCTCCAGAGAAGAAAAACTTACTCAAAAATGCTTCTTAACTTCATGGAGCTTTTTGGCACAATGAACTGTGGTTCTCCCAAAAACTTTGCTATCTCATTTATGATAAGGATAGTTCTCACCAGGGTATAAGAAGATGATGGCTTTGGAGAAATTTGAACAATGGACTCCAACTTCTTAAGTAAACCGAAACCAACAGAAGACAGCTCATTCATCCATAAACACCGAGGACATGAATGACACTGAGGGGCACCCAAGAAGCTGCGAAGATTTCTGCCAGCATTAGAAAGCCAACTTGCATTCATGTTAAGCACCACATATCTGTCAAATCCACCATCTTTTCAAACTCCAGAGTACTTGGCGCAAAAATGTTCATACAGAACTGCATAATCATTTAATTCTGGACCGTTTGGTGTGTTGAAGATGAGATATTCTTCGGTTGTAATCGACTTCCAGCGATTCCAGGCATAACACAGAGTTTGCAGTGACATCCGGTTAGAGGCCAGCTAAAAGTTCAAGATCAAGAGGAATATAGCACGATCAAGTTCAAGAAACCTCTTCAAACATTAAAAAAAAAACTGCCTGCTCAGAATTATTGTCAATGTACTATAGCAGTCATGAATGCTGCTATACATGATGCATCTATCAAGGAAAATACGAAGGAGAACCTGGGTACCAGCGCACCCTATATGCAAAAAAAATCAGTAATTCAAAAAAAAAGTCCAAAAAATTCCAAATTTTTTTTGGTATTAAACATGATCAAGTATTGTAGTCGTATAAAAAGATTCGTCAGAGAATGACTTTCGTTGCACCCCTGGGTCGAAGATTCAGCAAAAAACGCTTTATACAAATACTATACATGCTATATTGTCGTCATAAACTTGTCCTTTTTGCCGTGAAGTCCATATGAATCATTTCTTGTCCAAACTTTTTATACGAGTACAATACCTTATCATGTTTGATTCCAAAAAAGATTTGAATTTTTTTGAATTTTTTCTGAATTACTAATTTTTTTTTCGTATATAGGGTGCGTGGGTACCCGAAAGCACCAAGTTCGCGTCCCATCTATCAGGTGCTACACTTAAGACAGCAGCAACACAAGAGAAACATCATCATCGAATCCCAAACAGAGGCACAATCAACAGAAAAATCACAGAATACAGATAACTGCAACCATGGTGGAATTACTGCAACACGCACCCATGCATAGTATCATAGCATATGTTCTACCACCTCATCGTTAGGGTCTTACGAGGAACAGACATTAAATTAGATAATATACTGCTAGCGGTTTGTTAATTAACAATAATGAAAACAGCCGCCTATTCCAGCAACCACTGCACGTCGAGGAGGTGGGGCGGCCTTCGAGGGCGGCGGCAACGCTGTCTTGCAAGAGGACGGCGGCGGCCAGCTCGATGTAGGTGGGAGGCCTCGACCCGCGCTTCTCTTTGATCAGGCGCAGGCCGCCGGCGATCTCGGCCAGCCGCTCTTCCCGATCGCGCAGCGACGCGAACCGCGAGGTCAAGCGTGAGACCTCGGCCTCCTCCCCCGTCTTGCCACCTCTGATATCCATCGCGCTGTACTGCCCCGCGATGCTGGCCTCCTGGGCCGCCGGGAGAGACGCGGACGTGGGCGGCGCCGTGCCGCCGTCGGTCAACCCTTCGGATTCTTTCGCCGCCATCGCAAGGGGATGAGATGTCGACTTTTATTTATTTTTTGGTTCGAGACAAGGATGAGATGTCGAATGTGTGCGCAGAACACAGGCCGAGGTTTGTTGCGGCTCTGCCGACACAGGCCTAAAGCCCGGCCCATTAAACATTGCTGGTGGAGATTGGAGAATGCCCAGGTTGTACCCCTAAAAAAAACCAATTAAGCCAGTCGATACCCTTTTATTAATGCGGTGTGGCAACTTTAGTTGTTAAAACATGGTAACTTTGTTCCCGTTCGTTTTTTTGACAGAATTGCTATGTTTGCCAACCTTGTCTGAACTAAAGTTGCCATGAGAAACGTTCAGACTGCCATTCTTAAAATTTGAACGTTCGGAATTTATCATTTCCAAAAAGAATTAAGCGAGTTGATTATGACTTGTTCGTAACTCAAAAAACAATATGACCTGTTTTTTCATCTTTACGCACGAGGTGATCAGGAAGCTCCGCCGAACCACCCACCACTGATCCCAATTAAGATGGTAGCACTGACTTCCAGCACAGGGAGGTCCTCTCACCTCTCCTTGGATCGATGGAGCACTCTTGCGCGCTAAAGAAATAGTGATTATTTGTACCCATACACACTTGGCACTCATGTACTGGTAGTACTCTTTTTAGAAATTATGAGCTCTTTATTCTTTGGAGTGTAATTGCTTACCTACAACGAAGGGGCACAACTCCTATAGGGGTTTTGCTTTTGGAGGCCTCCAAATGTAAAATTCAAATTCATGCAAATTTATATTTTTAGATTTCAAAATTTTCAAAAAAATACAGATATAGATGAAGGCATAGTGCACAAGTGCATAAATTTTCAGGACGAAATATGTTGAAATTAGGACTGTGCAGAAGAAAACAAATTTGAGGCTTTTTAACATGATACTATTCATTCTCCCACATCATGAATTTGTCTTTTTGTACAGGTACCAACCTTGAGCTTGAATATTTTCACAAGCTATCCCGCTCATCTAACATGTATGTTATCTACTCCAGCTCAACTCACTATAAATTTCTACTAGAACCATCACATATCTTTTCTACCATATCTAGTAAGCTACGTTGCTTCAGCCGACTATGCTATGATTTTTTTTCTACCTTGCCGACATGCAGCTACAGACCTCGATATTTATCCAGGCATCAAGATTATCAGAACATTAACGAACACAATAGGTTTATTTTCTGTGCTACGGGGACAGGGTCTAAGCTCACCGCCATAATGAAGTTGTGGTGACCGATGACGCTCTTGTTCTTCATGGTGATGATGTCGAGATCGGTGTGAACTCTCGCCGGATGGCATCTCGGAGGTACTTGCACTTGAGTGTCATCTTAAATATGATGAAAATAAGATGATTTTGCAATCGTTGAGCATTTCTTAAATACGGTCCATTTGCGTGTCCATCTTGGTGTCGAGGTAGTCCCTCGTGTGATGTCTAGACTGGTGCAAGTTGGCAGCAAGGTTCTCGATGCATTCATTCAAGGCAGTATTTGCATCGTTCATAGCTTGTTGGAGACCAAAGTGGTGAATCTTGGTGATGTAGTCATGCGTGTCTTCTTGGTCATCGAAGACCAGACGAGATGTACCTTTCCAATCCATCATAACACTTGAGCAAGGTGTGAGTAGACATGGAAAAGAACAATACCAAATTTACCTCTTGCCCATGTTAATGAACGATCAAAGCAATCTCACATTTGGCAATGCAAAGAGAGTGTACTTTGTAATGGAACCTTGTTCAAGCTCACACCTACACACAAGGCTTATAGAGTAAGTTGGTGGGAATTAGTGGCACAATTTCAAGCAAATTGAAGTCTAAGATATGTAAGAACTAAAAGCAATCCGCAAAGGAACTCAAATCCTAAGAAAGTTATAAAAAATGGTAAGTATGGAGAGGCAAAAAGAAAATTCACAAGCAACAATAATGGGGCTTTTGCAACCAAGAAAGTGAAGCTGTTCCTTCCGAATACTAAGCCCATGTTGCACAAACACTAGGAGAAACACTAGCTTGATTGCAATTGTAGGTAGATTCGTAACTTGGCACCAATATACTTATGCAAGTGTAACGTTTCCTTTCCAAGTATCCTTTGCACAAGTATCTTTGTTGTGAACTCTCTTTGTTTTATAAGATTTTGTGATTCTTTTTCTTTTATATCTTTTTTTTACTTTTACGCAAGACAAGTATTGTAAGATAGTGCACGGAGTAAACTATAACATGACATGATGCTAAAGTGGTGATTAAGGTGCTCAAGTTCAGGAGGCCCGTCAATCTCAAATAGCTACTCTCGCTAGGATCAAAGGTATCCGCAAATGGAACAACTCTCAAAGGTAATGGTAAGGAAGTTATAGTTTGTGTGAGAATGGAATACCTCGTCAACACCTCTAACATGACAAAAATCAAAGGGTGCTAGCCTTGCTTCTGGTGTGGGTGTCAAAAGGGTGGGATGGTCATCGTCGAAGGCGATCTTGGGGTGTTGATGTAGTGGTACTTGTGCTCCCAGGACGTTGCTGAAGATGCTGAGGTCCAATTAACGAAGACGCCTAGCCAAGGGGTGGTCGTAAACTCTTTATAGGAGTTGTTGCGCATGAGGATCGGAGGGGTCATGTACACGACACAAGGTCATGTGCAGGGGAGCGTCGTGTGCGAGAGTGGCAGCAAGTCCAAATTTGGATGAAGAAATGAGAAGTTCTCTGCCAAAGTGATGCAAACAATATACTCACTAGTGTTGGGGAACGTAGTAATTTCAAAAAAATTCCTACGCATATGCAAGATCATGGTGATGCATAGCAATGAGAGGGGAGAGTGTGATCTACGTACCCTTGTAGATCGACAATGGAAGCGTTAGGTTGATGTAATCGTACGTCTTCACGGCCCGACCGATCAAGCACCGAAACTACGGCACCTCCGAGTTCTAGCACACGTTCAGCTCGATGACGATCCTCGAACTCCGATCCAGCAAAGTGTCGGGGAAGAGTTCCGTCAGCACGACGGCGTGGTGACGATCTTGATGTACTAATGTCGCAGGGCTTCGCCTAAGCACCGCTACAATATTATCGAGGACTATGGTGGAAGGGGGCACCGCACACGGCTAAGAATATGATCACGTGGATCAACTTGTCTCTCAAGGGGTGCCCCTTGCCTCCGTATATAAAG
>NC_057797.1:695326741-695364140 GCF_018294505.1 Triticum aestivum
GTGCGGCCGACCATGATAGGGCGTGCCAGGAGGAGTCCTACTCCCTCCGGGAGTAGGATTCCCCCCCTTTCCTAGTTGGAATAGGATTCATTAAGTGGGAAAGAGGAGAGAGAGAAGGAAGGGGGGCGCCGCCCCCCTCTCTCCTTGTCCTATTCGGACTAGGCGGGGAGGGGCGCGCGGCCCAGCCCTGGCCACCTCTCCTCTCTTCCACTAAGGCCCATTAAGGCCCATATACCTCCCGGGGGGTTCCGGTAACCTCCCGGTAATCCGGTAAAATCCCGATTTCACCCGGAACACTTCCGATATCCAAATTGATGGGGAACGTAGTAATTTCAAAAAAATTCCTACGCACACGCAAGATCATGGTGATGCATAGCAACGAGAGGGGAGAGTGTGATCTACGTACCCTTGTAGATCGACAACGGAAGCGTTAGGTTGATGTAGTCGTACGTCTTCATGGCCCGACTGATCAAGCACCGAAACTACGGCACCTCCGAGTTCTAGCACACGTTCAGCTCGATGACGATCCCCGGACTCCGATCCAGCAAAGTGTCGGGGAAGAGTTCCGTCAGCACGACGGCGTGGTGACGATCTTGATGTACTACTAAGTGATTACGTGATCCAAATCAACTAAACCATGTCCGATCATCACGTGAGATGGAGTAGTTTCATTGGTGAACATCGCTATGTTGATCATATCTGCTATATGATTCACGCTCGACCTTTCGGTCTCCGTGTTCCGAGGCCATATCTGTATATGCTTGACTCGTCAAGTATAACCTGAGTATTCTGCGTGTGCAACTGTTTTGCACCCGTTGTATTTGAACGTAGAGCCTATCACACCCGATCATCATGTGGTGTCTCAGCACGAAGAACTTTCGCAACGGTGCATACTCAGGGAGAACACTTCTTGATAATTAGTGAGAGATCATCTTATAATGCTACCGTCAATCAAAGCAAGATAAGATGCATAAAAGATAAACATCACATGCAATCAATATAAGTGATATGATATGACCATCATCATCTTGTGCTTGTGATCTCCATCTCCGAAGCACCGTCATGATCACCATCGTCACTGGCGCGACACCTTGATCTCCATCGTAGCATCGTTGTCGTCTCGCCAATCTTATGCTTCCACGACTATCGCTACCGCTTAGTGATAAAGTAAAGCATTACAGCGCGATTGCATTGCATACAATAAAGCGACAACCATATGGCTCCTGCCAGTTGCCGATAACTCGGTTACAAAACATGATCATCTCATACAGTAAAATTTAGCATCACGTCTTGACCATATCACATCACAACATGCCCTGCAAAAACAAGTTAGACGTCCTCTACTTTGTTGTTGCAAGTTTTACGTGGCTGCTACGGGCTTAAGCAAGAACCAGTCTTACCTACGCATCAAAACCACAACGATAGTTTGTCAAGTTGGTGCTGTTTTAACCTTCGCAAGGACCGGGCGTAGGCACACTTGGTTCAACTAAAGTTGGAGAAACTGTCACCCGCAAGCCACCTATGTGCAAAGCACGTCGGGAGAAACGGTCTCGCGTAAGCGTACGCGTAATGTCGGTCCGGGCCGCTTCGTCCAACAATACCGCCGAACCAAAGTATGACATGCTGGTAAGCAGTATGACTTATATCGCCCACAACTCACTTGTGTTCTACTCGTGCATATAACATCAACATATAAAACCTAGGCTCGGATGCCACTGATGGGGAACGTAGTAATTTCAAAATTTTCCTATGCACACGCAAGATCATGGTGATGCATAGCAACGAGAGGGGAGAGTGTGATATACGTACCCTTGTAGATCGACAACGGAAGCGTTAGGTTGATGTAGTCGTACGTCTTCACGGCCCGACCGATCAAGCACCGAAACTACGGCACCTTCGAGTTCTAGCACACGTTCAGCTCGATGACGATCCCCGGACTCCGATCCAGCAAAGTGTCGGGGAAGAGTTCCGTCAGCACGACGACGTGGTGACGATCTTGATGTACTAATGTCGCAGGGCTTCGCCTAAGCACCGCTATAATATTATCGAGGACTATGGTGGAAGGGGGCACCACACACGGCTAATAATATGATCACGTGGATCAACTTGTGTCTCAAGGGGTGCCCCTTGCCTCCGTATATAAAGGCTCAAAGGGGGGGTGCGGCCGGCCATGATAGGGCGCGCCAGGAGGAGTCCTACTCCCTCCGGGAGTAGGATTCCCCCCTTTCCTAGTTGGAATAGGATTCGTTAAGTGGGAAAGAGGAGAGAGAGAAGGAAGGGGGGCGCCGGCCCCCTCTCTGCTTGTCCTATTCGGACTAGGGGGGGAGGGGCACATGGCCCAGCCCTGGCCACCTCTCCTCTCTTCCACTAAGGCCCATTAAGGCCCATATACCTCCCGGGGGGTTCCGGTAACCTCCTGGTAATCCGGTAAAATCCCGATTTCACCCGGAACACTTCCGATATCCAAATATAGGCTTCCAATATATCAATCTTTATGTCTCAACCATTTCGAGACTCCTCGTCATGTCCATGATCACATCCGGGACTCCGAACAAACTTCGGTACATCAAAATGCATAAACTCATAATATAACTGTCATCGAAACCTTAAGCGTGCGGACCCTACGGGTTCGAGAACAATGTAGATATGACCGAGACACGTCTCCGGTCAATAACCAATAGCGGAACCTGGATGCTCATATTGGCTCCTACATATTCTACGAAGATCTTTTATCGGTCAGACCGCATAACAACATGCGTTGTTCCCTTTGTCATCGGTATGTTACTTGCCCGAGATTCGATCATCGGTATCCAATACCTAGTTCAATCTCGTTACCGGCAAGTCTCTTTACTCGTTCCGTAATCCATCATCCTGCAACTAACTCATTAGTCGCAATGCTTGCAAAGCTTATGTGATGTGCATTACCGAGAGGGCCCAGAGATACATCTCCGACAATCGGAGTGATAAATCCTAATCTCGAAATACGCCAACCCAACATGTACCTTTGGAGACACCTGTAGAGCACCTTTATAATCACCCAATTACGTTGTGACGTTTGGTTGCACACAAAGTGTTCCTCCGGTAAACGGGAGTTGCATAATATCATAGTCATAGGAACATGTATAAGTCATGAAGAAAGCAATAGCAACATACTAAACAATCGGGTGCTAAGCTAATGGAATGGGTCATGTCAATCAGATCATTCACCTAATGATGTGATCCCATTAATCAAATAACAACTCTTTGTCCATGGTTAGGAAACATAACCATCTTTGATTAACGAGCTAGTCAAGTAGAGGCATACTAGTGACATTCTGTTTGTCTATGTATTCACACATGTATTATGTTTCCAGTTAATACAATTCTAGCATGAATAATAAACATTTATCATGATATAAGGAAATAAATAATAACTTTATTATTGCCTCTAGGGCAAATTTCCTTCACAAATATAGGCTTCCAATATATCAATCTTTATGTCTCGACCATTTCGAGACTACTCATCATGTCCGTGATCACATCCGGGACTCCGAACAAACTTCGGTACATCAAAATGCATAAACTCATAATATAACTGTCATCAAAACTTTAAGCGTGCGGACCCTACGGGTTCGAGAACAATGTAGACATGACCGAGACACTCCGGTCAATAACCAATAGCGGAACCTGGATGCTCATATTGGCTCCTACATATTCTACGAAGATCTTTTATCGGTCAGACCGCATAACAACATACGTTGTTCCCTTTGTCATCGGTATGTTACTTGCCCGAGATTCGATCTCGGTATCCAATACCTAGTTCAATCTCGTTACCGGTAAGTCTCTTTACTCGTTCCGTAATACATCATCTCACAACTAACTCATTAGCTGCAATGCTTGCAAGGCTTATGTGATGTGCATTACCGAGAGGGCCCAGAGATACCTCTCCGACAATCGGAGTGACAAATCCTAATCTCGAAATACGCCAACCCAACATGTACGTTTGGAGACACCTGTAGAGCTCCTTTATAATCACCCAGTTACGTTGTGACGTTTGGTAGCACACAAAGTGTTCCTCCGGCAAACGGGAGTTGCATAATCTCATAGTCATAGGAACATGTATAAGTCATGAAGAAAGCAATAGCAACATACTAAACGATCAGGTGCTAAGCTAATGGAATGGGTCATGTCAATCAGATCATTCACCTAATGATGTGATCCCATTAATCAAATAACGACTCTTTGTCCATGGTTAGGAAACATAACCATCTTTGATTAACGAGCTAGTCTAGTAGAGGCATACTAGTGACACTCTGTTTGTCTATGTATTCACACATGTATTATGTTTCCGGTTAATACAATTCTAGCATGAATAATAAACATTTATCATGATATAAGGAAATAAAAATAACTTTATTTGCCTCTAGGGCATATTTCCTTCAGTCTCCCACTTGCACTAGAGTCAATAATCTAGATTACAAAGTAATGATTCTAACACCCGTGGAGCCTTGGTGCTGATCATGTTTTGCTCGTGGAAGAGGCTTAGTCAACGGGTCTGCAACATTCAGATCCGTATGTATCTTGCAAATCTCTATGTCTCCCACCTGGACTAGATCCCGGGTGGAATTGAAGCGTCTCTTGATGTGCTTGGTTCTCTTGTGAAATCTGGATTCCTTCGCCAAGGCAATTGCACCAGTATTGTCACAAAATATTTTCATTGGACCCGATGTACTAGGTATAACACCTAGATCGGATATGAACTCCTTCATCCAGACTCCTTCATTCGCTGCTTCCGAAGCAGCTATGTATTCCGCTTCACACATAGATCCCGCCACGACGCTCTGTTTAGAACTACACCAACTGACAGCTCCACCGTTTAATGTAAACACGTATCCGGTTTGCGATTTAGAATCGTCCGGACCAGTGTCAAAGCTTGCATCAACGTAACCGTTTACGATGAGCTCTTTGTCACCTCCATATACGAGAAACATATCCTTAGTCCTTTTCAGGTACTTCAGGATGTTCTTGACCGCTGTCCAGTGATCCACTCCTGGATTACTTTGGTACCTCCCTGCTAGACTTATAGCAAGGCACACATCAGGTCTGGTACACAGCATTGCATACATGATAGAACCTATGGCTGAAGCATAGGGAACATCTTTGATTTTCTCTCTATCTTCTGCAGTGGTCGGGCATTGAGTCTGACTCAACTTCACACCTTGTAACACAGCCAAGAACCCTTTCTTTGCTTGATCCATTTTGAACTTCTTCAAAATCTTGTCAAGGTATGTGCTTTGTGAAAGTCCAATTAAACGTCTTGATCTATCTCTATAGATCTTTATGCCTAATATGTACGCAGCTTCACCGAGGTCTTTCATTGAAAAACTCTTATTCAAATATCCCTTTACGCTATCCAGAAATTCTATATCATTTCCAATCAGTAATATGTCATCCCATATAATATCAGAAATGCTACAGAGCTCCCACTCACTTTCTTGTAAATACATGCTTCTCCAAAAATCTGTATAAAACCAAATGCTTTGATCACACTATCAAAGCGTTTATTCCAACTCCGAGAGGCTTGCACCAGTCCATAAATGGATCGCTGGAGCTTGCACACTTTGTTAGCTCCCTTTGGATCGACAAAACCTTCCGGTTGCATCATATACAACTCTTCTTCCAGAAATCCATTCAGGAATGCAGTTTTGACATCCATCTGCCAAATTTCATAATCATAAAATGCGGTAATTGCTAACATGATTCAGACAGACTTAAGCATCGCTACGGGTGAGAAGGTCTCATCGTAGTCAACCCCTTGAACTTGTCGAAAACCTTTTGCGACAAGTCGAGCTTTGTAGACAGTAATATTACCGTCAGCGTTAGTCTTCTTCTTGAAGATCCATTTATTCTCAATTGCTTGCCGATCATCGGGCAAGTCAGCTAAAGTCCATACTTTGTTCTCATACATGGATCCCATCTCAGATTTCATGGCTTCAAGCCATTTTGTGGAATCTGGGCTCACCATTGCTTCATAGTTCGTAGGTTCATCATGATCTAGTAGCATGACTTCCATAACAGGATTACCGTACCACTCTGGTGCGGATCTTACTCTGGTTGGTCTACGAGGTTCAGTAGTATCTTGTTCTAAAGTTTCATGATCATTATCATTAGCTTCCTCACTAATTGGTGCAGGTGTCGCAGAAACAGGTTTCTGTGATGTACTACTTTCCAATAAGGGAGCAGGTACAGTTACCTCGTCAAGTTCTACTTTCCTCCCACTCACATCTTTCGAGAGAAACTCCTTCTCCAGAAAGTTTCCGAATTTAGCAACAAAAGTCTTGCCTTCGGATCTGTGATAGAAGGTGTATCCAATAGTTTCCTTTGGATATCCTATGAAGACACATTTCTCCGATTTGGGTTCGAGCTTATCAGGCTGAAGCTTTTTCACATAAGCATCGCAGCCCCAAACGTTCAGAAATGACAACTTCGGTTTCATGCCAAACCACAGTTCATAAGGCGTCGTCTCAATGGATTTTGATGGTGCCCTATTTAACGTGAATGGGGCCGTCCCTAGAGCATATCCCCAAAACGATAGCGGTAAATCAGTAAGAGACATCATAGATCGTACCATATCTAGTAAAGTACGATTACAACGTTCGGACACACCATTACGCTGTGGTGTTCCGGGTGGCGTGAGTTGCGAAACTATTCTACATTGTTTCAAATGTACACCAAACTCGTAACTCAAATATTCTCCTCCACGATTAGATCGTAGGAATTTTATTTTCTTGTTACGATGATTTTCCACTTCACTCTAAAATTCTTTGAACTTTTCAAATGTTTCAGACTTGTGTTTCATTAAGTAGATATACCCATATCTGCTTAAGTCATCTATGAAGGTGTAGGATCGAAAGTATGTCTAGAGGGGGGTGATTAGACTACTTGACCAAATAAAAACTTAACATTTTCCCAATTTTAGTTCTTGGCAGATTTTAGCTAATTTAGGACAAGTCAAGCAATCATCACATAATTCAAGCAAGCATGCAAAGAGTATATAGGTAGCAGAAAGTAAAGCATGCAACTTGCAAGAATGTAAAGGGAAGGGTTTGGAGAATTCAAACGCAATTGGAGACACGGATGTTTTTCCCGTGGTTCGGATAGGTGGTGCTATCCTACATCCACGTTGATGGAGACTTCAACCCACAAAGGGTAACGATTGCGCGAGTCCACACAGGGCTTCACCCAAGGGTAACGGTTGCGCGAGTCCACACAGGGCTCCACCCACGAAGGGTCCACGAAGAAGCAACCACCCACAAAGGGTCCACGAAGAAGCAACCTTGTCTATCCCACCATGGCCATCACCCACACAGGACTTGCCTCACCAGCGGTAGATCTTCACGAAGTAGGCGATCTCCTTTCCCTTACAAACTCCTTGGTTCAACTCCACAATCTTGTCGGAGGCTCCCAAGTGACACCTAGCCAATCTAGGAGACACTACTCTCCAAGAAGTAACAAATGGTGTGTAGGTAATGAACTCCTTGCTCTTGTGCTTCAAATGATAGTCTCCCCAACACTCAACTCTCTCTCATAGGATTTGGATTTGGTGGAAAGAAGATTTGAGTGGAAAGCAACTTGGGAAGGCTAGAGATCAAGATTCATATGGTAGGAATGGAATGTCTTGGTCTCAACACATGAGTAGGTGGTTCTCTCTCAAAACATATGAGTTGGAATGGTGTATGTGTTCTGATGGCTCTCTCCATGAATGAAGAGGAGGTGGAGGGGTATATATAGCCTCCACACAAAATCCAACCGTTACACACAGTTTTCCAATCTCGGTGGGACCGAATCAACGAACTCGGTCGGACCGAAAATGTAAACCTAGTGACCGTTAGAGATTTTCGGTGGGACTGACATGCAACTCGGTAGGACCGATATGGTTAGGTTTTGGGCATAACGTAATCTCGGTGAGACCGATTACACAAACTCGGTGAGACCGAATTTGGTAATTAGCTAACCAGAGAGTTGGTCAGGCAAACTCGGTGGGACCGATTTGCTCTTTCGGTGAGACCAAAAAGTTACAAAGGGGAAACATTGAATTTACATTGCAATCTCGGTGGGACCGATTCGCTCTTTCGGTGAGACCGAAAAGTTACGAAAGGGAAATAGAGAGTTTGCAACCCCATCTCGGTGAGACTGAGATCCCTATCAGTAGGACCGAATTGCTAGGGTTTGGCAGTGGCTTATGACAAATGAAAACTCGGTGGCGCCGGATAGGAAGAATCGGTAGGACCGAGTTTGGCTTAGGGTTTAGGTCATATGTGGATATGGGAAAGTAGTTGAGGGTTTTGGAGAATATCACTAAGCACATGAAGCAAGAGGCTCATTAAGCAACACCTCATCCCTCCTTGATAGTATTGGCTTTTCCTAAAGACTCAATGTGATCTTGGATCACTAAAATATAAAATGAAGAGTCTTGAGCTTTTGAGCTTGAGCCAATCCTTTGTCCTTAGCATTTTGAGGGTTCCACTTTCACATCCATGCCATGCCAATCATTGAGCTTTCCTGAAATAATTATCTTGGAATAGCATTAGCTCAATGAGCTATATGTTGTTATGAATTACCAAAACCACCTAGGGATAGTTGCACTTTCAATCTCCCCCTTTTTGGTAATTGATGACAACATATAGATCAAAGCTTCAACAAATGATAATAAGCATGAAATATATCGTCGCTTTGAGAAGTATGTGATAAGTAAGAGCTCCCCCTAAATTTGTGCATATTTAAAATTTGCTTTGGACTGCAAATGCACAAAGAGTTAGAGTCATGGGTTACTCTTCCATGTCACATACATCTTGGTGGAGCGCTTAAAATGATAAGAATGAAATACATGCACTCATCACCAAGAATAGTGAATGATCACACAAGATAGATAGGATAATAGCACTAAGCAAGCATTAAGTGTAGCTTATGATCAAACACATGATCATCAATGTCTCACAAGCACTCAAAAGCAAACAAGTTCGAAAAACCACCAAATAAAGCAAGAGAGAAAAAAAAGCAACACACTCTCTCTCGAAGCCTATGATCTATACATCTTCTCCCCCTTTGGCAACAAGTTACCAAAAAGTTCCTAGAAAATGCATAACACTAGATCGACGCTCAGGCTTGATCTTCATGTGGTGGTGGAGTCCGGATCACTCCAAGGACGAAGGCTTCGGTAGATGCTGAAGTAGACGCTGGAGTTGGAGCTGAAGTAGATGCTGGAGCTGGTGGAACTGAAGGTGTGGCTGGTGCTGAGGTGGTGGATCTTGTGTCAGCAACTGGCACGGCAGACGACCTCGGACCTCTTGGCACTCTGGCAAAGGCATGAGTGGTAGTCCTGCCTCTCCTCTCCTGCATATCATCTTGGAGCTGCTCCACTGCAAACTGAATCTCCGTTACCTTGACATCCAAGTCACAGAACTTTTGTTCCATGATTCTCTCTGGGCTTGCCTGGTTTTGAGTTAGGGTGGCTAGTCTTTTCTCAATCCACAGGGTGGATGCAATCAGGTAGCCAAGCTGCTCTTGTTTGGTCTTCAAGAAATATTCAGATGCCTCCTCTTGAGTAGGCATCTTGGCAGCTTTCTCCTTCCTCGCCTTCTCCTTCTTTGCGTATGCTTGGGCAGATGATGGCTCGTTCTCAGTCATAACAACTTGATTGTCCTCAAAATCTGGATGGATGGGCAGGTGTTCCTCGTTCCACTTTGTGAGCTTCTGCCCAACAAAGTCAGCTACTCCACAAGCACTAAAGCTGTCATATACTCCCGGGTAGTGTTCCTCCTTCTCCCTCATGTAGGTCCAGTCAACCCATCTCATGTCACAGACAATGGGCTTCTTATCTAGCAGCACTGTCTCATAGAAGTCCTGCTGTTCCTTGGTGTGAAATCTGTAATCCATGGCAGTCCTTCTCCTTGAAGCATACGGATCTGCTTCTCTCCACTTCCTCAGCCCTGAATCTCTCCTGAGCTTCATGTCCTCAGCCACAGGATGAGCATCTTTGTGGTCTGGGATCTTGGGCTTGAGCTTTCTCAGAACATTCTCTTCCTCTTCTTCAGCAACAGTCTCAGGCACTGGGGCCTTGTTCTTCTCAGCTGCAGGAATGCTCCGTGTATTCCTCTTTGGCTTTGGCTTTGGAGCTGGCTTGGCCATGGAAGCAGCTCCCCCTGATTTTATGGCATCTCCCATTAGCTTGGGTGCCTTGGGTGCTGGTGCAGCTACCTCTTCTTCTTCTTCCTCTTCCATGATGGAAGCTTTGCCAAGCACTCTAGCCACAGTCTTATTCACCCTTTCCTTTCTTTTCTTGCCCTCAGCTGCAACTGGCTCTATGGACTTCTCAGTTGACATTCTGGCCTTTGACATTGGATGCCTGCCTGCTGGCCTTTTGATTTTCAGCCCTGGCTTTGTGCCTTGAGCTGGCTCAACTCTCTTGGAGGTGGCCTCTTCCTCTGCCACATAGTCCTCATCTTTGGAATCTGAAGTCCTCTTCTTCCTCTATCTCGTGGCAGCCTTTGGCAAATTGCTAGGAGTGCTCCTGCTGCCTTCATCAGAAGAGCTGGAGGGACTAGTGCCCTCACTGATGTGCACCTGCTGCTCTGACATATTCTGGCTATCACTTTGATCAGACATGCTGCAAACTGACTGCTGACCCTGTGAATAGTTTATAGATGAGATAGACTAGATGAGCATCACAAAATGCAGAGATTTTTGCAAAAGAATGATCCAAAAACTTAGTTTTAGTTTCCCACTGAAATCATCTCGGATCTACCGATTTTTAAACTCGGTGATACCGAAGCAGTTTTGGCACCTAAACTAGTGAACTCGGTCAGACCGAGTCACAGTTCGGTGGCACCGAGACTGCTAGGGTTTCACTGAGTTCCAAAATCGGTCACACCGATAAGTAATTCTCGGTCAGACCGAGTCTTACCTGTGCAATGGCATAAGCCAAATCGGTGGGACCGAGTTTTTCAACTCGGTGGGTCCGAGATGGTTTCGGCGGAAACCTAACCCTAAAATTTTCGAATCAAAGCTAATCTACGGGCGCATTGACTGGATAGGAGTGTTTCAATCGTGGCAAGAATCATGAAGAACACAATGTGCTAGGAATTGGACGGGGAATAACACTGTGATCAAGTCCATACCCTAGTTCAGCGGAGACTTGCTACGGCGGCAACGGCGGGGGAGAATTCCCGTTGACAGCGACGAAGACTAGCGACTGGAGGCGGCTGGTGGCGAGAAGACAATCCGGAGACCACGAGTGCAGAGCAGGTATCGCGCGGGCGAAGGGGTTCGGAGAAATTTCCAAAATTTTGCCCGTGACTATATATAGCCCGACCCTGTCGGTGTGACCGAGTGGAACAACTCGGTGGCAGCGAGATTCATAACTGCAAGCAGTTACTGAAACTCGGTGTGACCGAACTGTTCAAATCGGTTGCACCGAGATCGAAAACCTTGATCAACTTAATGATCTCGGTAGGACCGAAAGTGGAGTATCGGTCAGACCGAGAATCATAAAGAGGTTTTGGAAGTTTAAGTCTATGACGAATCGGGGACTCCGAGCGCTCCTCACACAGAGTGGTTCGAATCTGACTTGATCAAATTTTGTGATGCAGCATGAATAGAGTTTGAGACGAGAAAAGCATAGATAGCTAGAGGAGGTTGTTAGGCATTCTTGTCCATCCACTTGGAAAAAGAAGATAAAAACAAACAATCAAAACAACAAGTGGATGTCCTTGAATGAGCAAAATATGCAACCAGCATGCTCACACAATAAGATGGCAAATGAAATATGTGACAAGGCATGCACAACCAATTCTAGCATCTATCAAGCAATTTGCGATGACTAGGTCATCTATATATGAGTATATTGACTTAGGAGTCAAGTGAGAACACTTGATCATAGGTCATACTCATCGTTTAAGCTCAAGTGGGGTTACCACTTTTACATAAAGCATTGTTGTGTTCACATCTTTAGAGTTGCTTTAGCTCAAGTCTTAGAGTAAAGATCCCCCTAGATGTGATATCCCCCATAAGAGGGATGAACTAACCTTGGGTTTTGTCGATGATGACTTCATGTAGATGTTGAAGATGTGGATGCTCAATGTTGATGTAGATCACTTGGAGCTATCCATTTGAGTGAACTGCACTTTCAATACCTACATGGGTTAGTCCCACAAGGAACAAACAAGGATATCCATAGACATAGAGTGATGCACACACAAGATGATGTCCATGAAAACTTTTAGGTTACCTTGTCCCTTGTCTTACCAACAAGAGGGTTTGTGACTCCTTGAACTAGTGCAAGATGTGGAAGTTGATTTCACTTGTTCTTGCCAAAATGATAAGAGTGAAGTATGTTGGCAGAGTCACCCTCAAGAACTCTCTAGTTCTTCTTCTTTTGGATCCACATCATCTTGATGGGAATCCTTGGAGTTGTAGTCATACTTGATGAAGTGGAACTTGAAGTAGTCTTGGGAATCCACTTGACTAAGGTCTTTGGAGCTTCTTCAAATGCGTCAATTTCCTCTTGAAGCTTGTCCTTGACTTTTTGCTTGTAGTCTTGTGGTGGAAGATCATCTTGAGCTTGTGTCCCCTTGAAAGAAGTATCATACTTCTCTTGTTGAGGAATAAACTTTGTCTTGGGGTATTGATCTTCTTCCCACTCAACTCCATTGGCATTGAACTTTCGTTCAAAACCAACACCTTGATTCTTCCGGTGCATTCCTTGCTTGCGCACAATTTCCTCGAATTGCTTACTCCCGGCAAGGCTTTTGTACACTCCTTTCTCTATAATTCCCTTCAATAAACTATTTTCTTGCTCAAGTGTAACTTGGCTAAGAGAATCATTAGTGGAATCAAGAGAGCTACTAGAAGTAACAATATTGGATTTAGCATGATCATTGTTACTACTAGAGGAAGAATCTTTCTTGTTCTTGTTACTAGACTTGACTTGAGGCATGTAAGTGGATAAGAGTAAACGCTTGGCAATGTAAGAAGAACTTTTCTTGCGGAGATCATCATTGATTGCTTTTAAGAACTCATGCTCTTGCTCAAGATTGAGCTTTTCAAAGCGTAATTTCTCATGAGCTCTTAAAAGTTCTCGATGATCTTCGAAGATGGTTTCATGAGCTAACTTAAGAGTGTTTAGTTCTTTAGTTAGGGCCTCAATCTTCTCCTTATCATTGTCATTCGTTTTATCTAGATTAGCATGTTTAATTGACATTTCATCATAGTATTCATCACTAGAGTTGTCAACAAGCAAATCATCACCTAACAAGTCATCTTCATCACTATTGAAATCAACATACTCGGGGTGTGTTACCTTAGGACCTTTGGCCATGAAGCATCTTCCAATTCCTTCATTTGGTGAGTCAAATATGTCGTAGGAGTTGGTTGACACAAGTGCTAGACCGGCAACACCTTCATCTTGAGTATCTTCGGAGTCGGAGTGATAACTTCTCTCGGAGTGGCTGTCGGAGTCGGAGCCGGATACCCATTCACCAACATGAGCTTGATGTCTTCGTCTTGTATAGCTCCTTGATGATTTTTCCTTCCTTTTCGAATCCTTGCTTCTCCGTGAGTATCTTCGTTCATAACGATCATCTCTACTCCTTCTCTCTCTTGGTGGTGATTCTTTGCTTCTTCTTTTTGGAGAATCTTCTCTTCTCTTGTAGGGAGCCGTACACTCATTGGAATAGTGTCCGGGTCTTCCACAACTGTAGCAGTTTCGCTCTCGACTAGAAGATCTTTTGTCATTGTAGGACCTTGACTTGGGGCTTCTATCTTTGCTCCTACTCTTGTAGAACTTGTTGAAGTTCTTCACCATTAAGCTCAATTCATCATTGAAGTCTTGTTTCTCACTTGATGATGTAGGGGCTTCACATGAGGCTTTATAGGCACCACTTGATTTGTTGTGAAGTTCCTCTTTATCCTTAAGTGACATCTCATGAGCAACAATTCTTCCAATCACCTCCGTTGGCTTGAGATCTTTGTAATTTGGCATCATTTGGATCAATGTGCACACGGTATCATATTTTCCATCCAAGGCTCTTAGAATCTTCTTGATGATGAATTTATCGGTCATCTCTTCACTTCCTAAGCCGGCAATCTCATTTGTGATGAGAGCAAGCCTAGAGTACATTTCAGCGACACCTTCACCATCCTTCATCTTGAACTTGTCAAGTTGGCTTTGAAGCACATCCAACTTGGATTCCTTGACGGAGTCGGTACCTTCGTGCATATCAATCAAAGTGTCCCAAATTTCCTTCATATTCTCAAGACGGCTGATTTTGTTGAATTCTTCGGGGCACAATCCGTTGAAGAGAATATCACAAGCATGAGCATTGTATTGCAACATCTTCAACTCATCCGCGGTAGCTTCACGGTTTGGTTCTCTCCCATCAAAGAAGTCACCTTGCAAACCAACACACACAATAGCCCAAACGGCGGGGTTATGTCCAAGAATATGCATTTTCATTTTATGCTTCCAACTAGCAAAATTAGTACCATCAAAGTAGGGACCTCTACGGTGATAATTTCCCTCGCTAGACGCCATACTCTCCTAGGTTGTGAAACCAAGGCTATGACCACCAAAAGCTATGGAGTTCAAAGAAAATGGAGACCAAAGCTTTGATACCACTTGTAGGATCGAAAGTATGTCTAGAGGGGGGTGATTAGACTACTTGACCAAATAAAAACTTAACCTTTTCCCAATTTTAGTTCTTGGCAGATTTTAGCTAATTTAGGACAAGTCAAGCAATCATCACATAATTCAAGCAAGCATGCAAAGAGTATATAGGCAGTGGAAAGTAAAGCATGCAACTTGCAAGAATGTAAAGGGGAGGGTTTGGAGAATTCAAACGCAATTGGAGACACGGATGTTTTTCCCGTGGTTCGGATAGGTGGTGCTATCCTACATCCACGTTGATGGAGACTTCAACCCATAAAGGGTAATGGTTGCGCGAGTCCACACAGGGCTACACCCAAGGATAACGGTTGCGCGAGTCCACACAGGGCTCCACCCACGAAGGGTCCACGAAGAAGCAACCACCCACAAAGGGTCCACAAAGAAGCAACCTTGTCTATCCCACCATGGCCATCGCCCACACAGGACTTGCCTCACTAGCGGTAGATCTTCACGAAGTAGGCGATCTCCTTGCCCTTACAAACTCCTTGGTTCAACTCCACAATCTTGTCGGAGGCTCCCAAGTGACACCTAGCCAATCTAGGAGACACCACTCTCCAAGAAGTAACAAATGGTGTGTAGGTAATGAACTCCTTGCTCTTGTGCTTCAAATGATAGTCTCCCCAACACTCAACTCTCTCTCATAGGATTTGGATTTGGTGGAAAGAAGATTTGAGTGGAAAGCAACTTGGGAAGGCTAGAGATCAAGATTCATATGGTAGGAATGGAATGTCTTGGTCTCAACACATGAGTAGGTGGTTCTCTCTCAGAACATATGAGTTGGAATGGTGTATGTGTTCTAATGGCTCTCTCCATGAATGAAGAGGAGGTGGAGGGGTATATATAGCCTCCACACAAAATCCAACCGTTACACACAGTTTTCCAATCTCGGTGGGACCGAATCAACGAACTCGGTTGGACCGAAAATGTAAACCTAGTGACCGTTAGAGATTTTCGGTGGGACTGACATGCAACTCGGTAGGACCGATATGGTTAGGTTTTGGGCATAACGTAATCTCGGTGAGACCGATTACACAAACTCGGTGAGACCAAATTTGGTAATTAGCTAACCAGAGAGTTGGTCAGGCAAACTCGGTGGGACCGATTTGCTCTTTCGGTGAGACCAAAAAGTTACAAAGGGGAAACACTGAATTTACATTGCAATCTCGGTGGGACCGATTCGCTCTTTCGGTGAGACCGAAAAGTTACGAAAGGGAAACAGAGAGTTTGCAACCCCATCTCGGTGAGACCAAGATCCCTATCGGTAGGACCGAATTGCTAGGGTTTGGCAGTGGCTTATGACAAATGAAAACTCGGTGGCGCTGGATAGGAAGAATCGGTAGGACCGAGTTTGGCTTACGGTTTAGGTCATATGTGGATATGGGAAAGTAGTTGAGGGTTTTGGAGAATATCACTAAGCACATGAAGCAAGAGGCTCATTAAGCAACACCTCATCCCTCCTTGATAGTATTGGCTTTTCCTAAAGACTCAATGTGATCTTGGATCACTAAAATATAAAATGAAGAGTCTTGAGCTTTTGAGCTTGAGCCAATCCTTTGTCCTTAGAATTTTGAGGGTTCCACTTTCACATCCATGCCATGCCAATCATTGAGCTTTCCTGAAATAATTATCTTGGAATAGCATTAGCTCAATGAGCTATATGTTGTTATGAATTACCAAAACCACCTAGGGATAGTTGCACTTTCAGAAGGTGAGAAAATAACGATATCCGCCACGAGCCTCAATATTCATCGGACCACATACATCTGTATGTATGATTTCCAACAAATCTGTTGCTCTCTCCATAGTTCCGGAGAACGGCGTTTTAGTCATCTTGCCCATGAGGCACGGTTCGCAAGTACCAAGTGATTCATAATCAAGTGGTTCCAAAAGTCCATCAGCATGGAGTTTCTTCATGCACTTTATACCGATATGACCTAAACAGTAGTGCCACAAATAAGTTGCACCATCATTATCAACTCTGCATCTTTTGGTTTCAACATTATGAATATGTGTGTCACTACTATCGAGATTCAATAAGAATAGACCATTCTTCAAGGGTGCATGACCATAAAAGATATTACTCATATAAATAGAACAACCATTATTCTCTGATTTAAATGAATAACCGTCTCGCATCAAACAAGATCCAGATATAATGTTCATGCTTAACGCTGGCACCAAATAACAATTATTTAGGTCTAATATTAATCCCAAAGGTAGATGTAGAGGTAGCATGCCGACCGCGATCATATCGACTTTGGAACCATTTCCCACGCGCATCGTCACCTCGTCCTTAGCCAATCTTCGCTTAATCCGTAGTCCCTATTTCGAGTTGCAAATATTAGCAACAGAACCAGTATCAAATACCCAGGTGCTACTGCAAGTATTAGTAAGGTACACATCAATAACATGTATATCACACATACCTTTGTTCACCTTGCCATCCTTCTTATCCGCCAAATACTTGGGGCAGTTCCGCTTCCAGTGACCAGTCTGCTTACAGTAGAAGCACTCAGTTTTAGGCTTAGGTCCAGACTTGGGTTTCTTCTCTTGAGCAGCAACTTGCTTGCTGTTCTTCTTGAGGTTCCCCTTCTTATTCCCTTTGCCCTTTTTCTTGAAACTAGTGGTCTTGTTAACCATCAACACTTGATGTTCCTTCTTGATTTCTACCTCCGCAGCTTTCAGCATTGCGAAGAGCTCGGGAATAGTCTTATTCATCCCTTGCATATTATAGTTCATCACGAAGCTCTTGTAGCTTGGTGGCAGTGATTGGAGAATTCTATCAATGGCGCAATCATCTGGAAGATTAACTCCCATTTGAATCAAGTGATTATTATACCCAGACATTTTGAGTATATGCTCGCTGAAAGAACTGTTCTCCTCCATCTTGCAGCTATAGAACTTATTGGAGACTTCATATCTCTCAATCCGGGCATTTGCTTGAAATATTAACTTCAACTCCTGGAACATCTCATATGCTCCATGACGTTCAAAACATCGTTGAAGTCCTGGTTCTAAGCCGTAAAGCATGACACACTGAACTATCGAGTAGTCATCAGCTTTGCTCTACCAAACGTTCATAACATCTGGTGTTGCTCCAGCAGCAGGCCTGGCACCCAGCAGTGCTTCCAGGACGTAATTCTTCTGTGCAGCAATGAGGATAATCCTCAAGTTACGGACCCAGTCCGTGTAATTGCTACCATCATCTTTCAACTTTGCTTTCTCAAGGAACGCATTAAAATTCAATGGAACAACAACATGGGCCATTTATCTACAATCATACATAAACAAGCAAGATACTATCAGGTACTAAGTTCATGATAAATTTAGGTTCAATTAATCATATTACTTAAAGAACTCCCACTTAGATAGACATCCCTCTAATCCTCTAAGTGATTACGTGATCCAAATCAACTAAACCATGTCCGATCATCACGTGAGATGGAGTAGTTTCATTGGTGAACATCGCTATGTTGATCATATCTGCTATATGATTCACGCTCGACCTTTCGGTCTCTGCGTTCCGGGGCCATATCTGTATATGCTTGGCTCGTCAAGTATAACCTGAGTATTCCGCGTGTGCAACTGTTTTGCACCTGTTGTATTTGAACGTAGAGCCTATCACACCCGATCATCACGTGGTGTCTCAGCACGAAGAACTTTCGCAACGGTGCATACTCAGGGAGAACACTTCTTGATAATTAGTGAGAGATCATCTTATAATGCTAGCATCAATCAAAGCAAGATAAGATGCATAAAAGATAAACATCACATGCAATCAATATAAGTGATATGATATGGCCATCATCATCTTGTGCTTGTGATCTCCATCTCCGAAGCACCGTCATGATCACCATCGTCACCGGCGCGACACCTTGATCTCCATCGTAGCATCGTTGTCGTCTCGCCAATCTTATGCTTCCACGACTATCGCTACCGCTTAGTGATAAAGTAAAGCATTACAGCGCGATTGCATTGCATACAATAAAGCGACAACCATATGTGTCGTGGTTTTGTCACAGCAGATGTCCTAGAGAAAGGACTTAGTCGTGGAGCCATCGCCACGGGTTAGCTTGAAGGGGTTAAAGCGGACACAAGGACGCAAGAGAGTTTATACTAGTTCGGCCCCTTCAATGAAGGTAAAAGCCTACGTCTAGTTGTGATGGAATTGATGGGTGTTTCGATGACTAGGGAGCAAATAAGCTTCACCTATGTCTCAAGTTGTTGTCTGTCCTTGAACCGCCACCGGGTCATCCCCTTATATACATGGGTGACGCCCGTCGGTTTACAGAGTCCTGATACCGGCTCATAGATGCGTCCGGTTCGGTCTCCACTATTCCTAACTTATAACACAAGTTACATACTGACGCCGGTTTATAATATAGGCCTTAAACCGATTATGGGCCTTCAGCCCTCATCTGCCCTCATGGGCTTTTATCATACTCAACTACTGATGAAGTTAACCCGGCCTGTCCTGGCCGGTTTACGCCCAGTAGTAATATCCCCAATATTAGGCCCCAAATTGATTTGAACAGGTTCATGTCAATCCTTAGAAAAAATCTTCATCTTCAACATCTTCTTGTATTTTGTTGAACCGCCGTGATGTCATCTTCTCTGCTCGCGGTAGACCGGTGTGACGTCACTAGTTATAAAGAACCTTATCCTATTAACAAGCCTACGACAATTAAGGCTGCAGCTTCGTTTCCAAACTCGCGGCTCCTTGATTCTCGCGCCTGACATATCCCTTTCTTTATAAATAGGACCGAAGGGTCATTTCCTTTCTCTTTCCCTCCGACCCCTTCTGCTTCATCTTCCTCGCATTGCCCAGCTTCAGAGCTCCGCCGCCACCATCGACCTCTGCATCAACCTTGGCCGCTGCATCAACCTGAGCACACCAGAGCATCGCGGCGACCTTCCGCTTCTTCCTCAGCTCTGGTAAATCTTCTTTCCTTTTCCCCGCAGATCTGTTCTAGGGTTTCCTCGTTCGTCGAAGTTCATCGAGACTCTGGCGTTGTTCTTCCTTTGTTTCTTCTTTAGCCCATGAATAAAACTTCAAACCTGATGTATTCCCCGTAATGGCTTATCTTCTGTTACCAAAGCAAACCTTTATGCGCATAAAACATTGATCTGGTCCCTTGTGAATTGCTTTGAGATCAACCTTTTAGGTCTAAATCCTTTTATTTTCCTGTCTTACGGTAGATCCAAAATTTCACTGCGACCTTATGAAATCTGTTTTTACCTTCCTTAGTCATTCTTGCCTTAGATCTGTATCCTCTTTACCACATAGGTGGTTCACCTTTGAAAAAGCAATCTATCATATATCATTAGTCCCCTTGTTGAACCGCCGTGATGCTGTTGCTTCATAAACTCCGGTTTAGATAGATCTGCTTCCGGTTTAACATTGCACATATCAATGTACTTTGTAGATTTCATCATGGCCAAGCAAGTGTATGAGTGCAATTGGGTCCCTTCTTGCATCACAGAGGATCAACTGGACGATTTAGTCCTGATTGGCGCCTTGGGTAGCAAAGACACCGTCCATTGGAGGGCTCCTGGCAAAGAATGCCCCCCCCACACCTCGAGAAGGAGAGGTTGTTGTTTTCGTAGACCACTTAGCCCGGGGTTTTAAACCGCCCGGTTCTAAATTCTACCGGGATGTTATAGCTGATTTCTAACTTCATCCGCAAGACACTGGCCCCAACTCTGTTACAAATATGTGCCACTTCCAAGTGCTCTGTGAGGTGTTCTTTCAAGAGGAGCCCACAGTGGAATTATTCAGAGATCTTTTCCATCTAAACCGCCGTTCTGAGTGTACTGATGGCTCTAATACGGAGTTGGGTGGCATGGCGATTAAAAAAAGGAAAGAGGTCACATACCCTCACGCCAAGCTGCACAGTCACCCCAAGGAGTGGAATCAGACATGGTTCTACTGCAAAGACACCTCCCCTGCTGGTGAGAATCCCTTGCCCGGCTTTTGTCCGGAGCGGCTCAGCAATACCCATCCTTTTCCTCAACGATTGAGTGCCCAGGAGAGAACCAAATATGCTCCTCAGCTGTCAAAGCTCAGAGCCTTTATGGCCAACGGTTTAACAGGGGTTGACCTTGCTCGCTGTTGGATATCATGGAGCATACTGCCCCTTAGTCAGCGCTCCAGTTTGATGTGCGAATATACTGATAGTGTGGATGACTCCGTCTGACTCCGATTATCAGGTTATTTCCCACTCATCTTCTGGCGAGTCGTCGGCTACTCAGCTCCCACCGCTCAAAACGGTGCTTGGGTAAGCTATATTTATTGTGATGTTTGCATTATATTGCCTTAGAACATATGCTGTTTTTAATTTTGTTATTCTTCTTAGGGCCTAACCTAGGCCGAGCAAGAAGGCCCGCCTGGATAAAGCGGCCGAAGAAGATGTCATTCTTGAACCAGGCACCACACCCAATCTTGAAGCGGCTATTCCTGAGGATATTCCCAATGATCCACCGCAGCCAGATGATGATCTTACTGTTGAGGAAAGACCTACTGATACCTCAGGTCCTATCCATCAGCCCACAGGTTCCATCCGGGTTGAAAGCTCCACCGGTCCCGCAAAACCTACTGACAAGCCAACAGCTCCAATGCAAACCGGTGGTACCACTGATGATGAAGTTGTCATTACTGGCACTGGCCATACTAATCCAAGCAATCCTGTCGCTTTATCCAAACATTCTGCCAAGGAAGAATTAGCTGCTTTTGGCAAAGGCAAGTGGAATGCTGATCTGACGGCTTACGCTGCTCTGAACGCCCAAGATATCCATTCCGGCTATCTGAACCGGCTGTATACCAGCCGTGACTATGAAGCCGGTCTGGTTAACATGATGAAGGATAAATATGAGGTAACTTCCATATGCTCCTTCTGAAGGAAATATGCCCTAGAGGCAATAATAAAGTTATTATTTATTTCCTTATATCATGATAAATGTTTATTATTCATGCTAGAATTGTATTAACCGGAAACATAATACATGTGTGAATACATAGACAAACAGAGTGTCACTAGTATGCCTCTACTTGACTAGCTCATTAATCAAAGATGGTTATGTTTCCTAACCATGAACAAAGAGTTGTTATTTGATTAACGAGATCACATCATTAGTTGAATGATCTGATTGACATGACCCATTCCATTAGCTTAGCACCTGATCGTTTAGTATGTTGCTATTGCTTTTCTTCATGACTTATACATGTTCCTATGACTATGAGATTATGCAACTCCCGTTTACCGGAGGAACACTTTGTGTGCTACCAAACGTCACAACGTAAATGGGTGATTATAAAGGAGCTCTACAGGTGTCTCCAATGGTAGATGTCGGGTTGGCGTATTTCGAGATTAGGATTTGTCACTCCGATTGTCAGAGAGGTATCTCTGGGCCCTCTCGGTAATGCACATCACATAAGCCTTGCAAGCATTACAACTAATATGTTAGTTGTGAGATGATGTATTACGGAATGAGTAAAGAGACTTGCCGGTAACGAGATTGAGCTAGGTATTGGATACCGACGATCGAATCTCGGGCAAGTAACATACCGATGACAAAGGGAACAACGTATGTTGTTATGCGGTCTGACCGATAAAGATCTTCGTAGAATACGTAGGAGCCAATATGGGCATCCAGGTCCCGCTATTGGTTATTGACCGGAGACGTGTCTCGGTCATGTCTACATTGTTCTCGAACCCGTAGGGTCCGCACGCTTAAGGTTACGATGACAGTTATATTATGAGTTTATGCATTTTGATGTACCGAAGGTTGTTCGGAGTCCCGGATGTGATCACGGACATGACAAGGAGTCTCGAAATGGCCGAGACATAAAGATTGATATATTGGAAGCCTATGTTTGGATATCGGAAGTGTTCCGGGTGAAATCGGGATTTTACCGGAGTACCGAGAGGTTACTGGAACCCCCCGGGAGCCATATGGGCCTTAATGGGCTTTAGTGGAAAGGAGAACGGGGCAGCCCAAGGTGGCTGCGCACCTCCCCCCTCCCCTAGCCTATTAGGACTAGGAGAGGTGGCCGGACCCCCTCTCTCTCTTTCCCCCTCGGGGAATCCTAGTCCAACTAGGATTGGGGGGGGGGAGTCTTACTCCCGGAAGGAGTAGGAATCCTCCTGAGCCCTCCTCCTGGCCGGCGCCCCCTCCCCCTTGGATCCTTTATATACTGAGGCAGAGGCACCCCAGAAACACACAAGTTGATCCACGTGATCTATTCCTTAGCCGTGTGCGGTGCCCCCAGCCACCATATTCCTCGATAATACTGTAGCGGAGTTTAGGCGAAGCCCTGCTGCTGTAGTGCATCAAGATCGTCACCACGCCGTCGTGCTGACGGAACTCTTCCCCGACACTTTGTTGGATCGGAGTCCGGGGATCGTCATCGAGCTGAACGTGTGCTCGAACTCGGAGGCACCGTAGTTTCGGTGCTTGATCGGTTGGATCGTGAAGACGTACGACTACTTCCTCTACGTTGCGGCAACGCTTCCGCAGTCGGTCTGCATGGGTATGTAGACAACAGTCTCCCCTCTCGTTGCTATGCATCACATGATCTTGCGTGTGCGTAGGAAATTTTTTGAAATTACTACGAAACCCAACACCTTCCTGCTTGTATGCTTTCATTCTTGCTGACTCTCCTAGCCCCTAAGGGCCGATTTGAAATATTCTTTCAAACCGGGACTTAATAATATGAATCTTGATGCTTTGAAATTTGCCGATGTAGTCCCCAAGGGCCGGTTCAACTTAGCGTAGTTAAACCGGTACTTTAAGTAATTGAAACTGCCGCATCAGAATACATATGATCAAATAGCCATTAGCCCCCAAGTGCCAAGTTGAATACTTGTATTGAGCTTGGGACTTTGTAAACAATTGAAAGATGAAGATCGAGTATGCATTAGCCCCCAAGTGCTAAGCGCATAACTTGTTATGTGGTTGGTACTTGAATCCTTCTACCGATTTGTTGAAACATATATCTGTATGCCTGCATGAGGAGCTGAAGGCGAAAGAAAGCCAAGTCATCGATCTGCAAGAAAACCTGAAAACCCAACAGGCTGAAACCTCCAAGGCAAAAGAGGAATTGGCCAGTGCCTTAAGCGCCATGGAACAACTTAAGGAGAACTTCAAGAAGAAACGGGCGGATTGGGCCACTGAAAAATCTGCTTTGATCAAACGAGTAGAGGATGTCGAGGCTGCACTGAAACCAGTGATAGATGAACTGACCAGCATAAAGCGGCACGTTCATGCCATGACCACTGCTATCCTTGGTAAGCCAGCTTGCCTTCTGAATTGGTTCTGCCTTCTTACAGAGTTGCCGGTTTATTAACCTTTTATGGTATTTCAGGGACACGCATTGGTCACTTGGGGTCAGATGTGCGGAAGAAATTGAAAGCCACCTATACCTTGGTTGAACAATTGTATACTGGTGCCCAGCGGATCATCTGTACCGCGTCTCATAACAAACTGGCACCCACTTTGATTCAAGATACTTTGATGAAACTGTCAGTGCTTCCTGCCCGGGTTGAAGAGCTGAAGAAATCTGCTGCTCGAATCGGTGCAATCAATGCTTTAATCCGGGCAAAAGCCTGGGTGCCGGATTTTGATCCTATTGAAGCGGCTCAGGGTTATCCCAGTTTGAAGGAAGACGGGTCAGAATTTGGTGAAGCGGATCTGCGAGCCATAAACCGGGAGGTACGTCCGCTAGCTTGTCAACTGGCTGAGGAAGCAGATTTCTCTCATTATCAAGCCCAATATGACAGCCAGAACAAGCGAATAGCTGCACCAATCCATGAATCGGAAAATCTGATCCCTCCAATCTGTAAGCATACTTACGCTCCCGATATTGACCCGTCTTCGCTAATCCATGACGAAGTTGTTTTTCAAGCATTGATGGGAATCGACTGGACAACTATGGATTTCCAGCCACTTGGTAGAGAAACAGAAGCTGAAGCGGCGCAGGATGACCCACAGCCATCAGGCCAGGCTGGTGGCCAAGCTTAAACCAGAAGCCGGTTTTAAAACTGTCTCTCCTTTGTGAAAAACAATTATGTTATTATGGGCACCATGTTGCCTTGTAATAGGCTAGCTGATACCTTTGATGTTGATATGCCTTCGTGCATAACTTGTTCTTCCTATGGTAATGATCTTTCCAAAATACTTTCTGAAATAAGAAATTCGTTAAGTGCCACCACGGTTGTACCGTCAGGCGGAATATGATGTTTGTATATATAAAGTCAAAACATCCGAAACAAAATTTTAAGTATATGATCAAAAAATTTGAGATACATAATACCTGCCACCATTGAGTGTGAAGTTGGCTTGGCCAACCTTGAAGCGGAGTTTTTGCAAACCCACACTGTTGGAGGAAATAACAACTCCTGTATATGTATATGACACTGGTTACCATGTAAACCGTGCCGGGTTATAATGAACACCGTGTTACTCCATAAGAGGATGTTAACAACAAGGATCAAACCGGACAAATAGTCTCCGGATTGACGTGAACTGTGTTCCGTCAATTGATTGGTTAAAAAACTTTGTCAGTTTAAAGAACACAATAAAAAACAAAAAAACCCTTTAAAGAAAAGTATGAAGCAAAAGTAATGACAAAAATGTTTGCCAAAAAATATTTATTTAAGCTGATCAAATGGCGTAACCATGGCCAAACACGACCAAGCTCCCGTTAGGTGTAACTATGGTTCTAGTTAGCCAGGTCCCCAAGTGATTCTTGTGGCATTTATGCCGACCAAATGGCGTGGTCATGGTTCGGGTTCGACCAAGCCCCCAAGTGATTCTGTGGCCTTAGGCCGATCAAGAGGCATGACTAGTTCAGACATGACCAAGTCCCCAAGTGATCTGGTGGCTTTCGCCTATCAAGAGGCATGGTATTGGTTCGGACACGACCAATCCTCCAAGTGATATAACACGATGCTTTTAGCAAAGCGAACTCAAGGGGTAAACCGGAGGCCGCTTTAGAGCAACTCCGTGTAACCTCACATGATGTAAAAGAACAGATACCCCGCTTTAGCTGAGGTTCCGGTTTATTATACTTAATCATAGTATATACATTGTATGTACATAAGTATAGCCAATGGCTCAGGTATAGTAAGGCCGAAGATGAGCTATATTCCACGGCCTATTAGTCTCCTCCTCTGATGTACGTGAGTCCTTATGCTCTCGAATATCAATCAGATAGTATGACCCGTTGTGCAGATTCTTGCTGACCACGAAAGGCCCCTCCCAAGGTGGGGATAGCTTATGCATATCAGTCTGATCTTGGATGAGCCGAAGCACCAAATCTCCTTCCTGGAAGGCTCTGGTTCTGACTCGGCGACTGTGATAACAACGAAGATCCTGCTGGTAAATCGCCGATCGGGCGTCTGCGATGTCACGCTCTTCATCCAACCGGTCCAAAGCATCTTGCCGTACTGTCTCGTTGTCCGCTTCAACATAAGCCATGACACGAGGTGAGTCATGACGGATATCGCTGGGGAGAACCGCCTCCGCTCCATAAACCATGAAGAACAGTGTGTATCCTGTTGATCTGTTGGGTGTTGTATTGATGCTCCATAACACAGATGGTAACTCTTCTACCCAACAACCCGGCGTTCTCTGCAAAGGAACCATGAGCCGGGGCTTGATGCCTCTCAAGATCTGTTGATTAGCTCTTTCTGCTTGACCATTGGACTGTGGATGTGCCACTGATGAAACATCGAGCCGGATGTGCTCCCGTTCGCAGAACTCCTTCATAGCACCTTTGGACAAATTGGTACCATTATCTGTGATAATATTGTGCTGAAAGCCAAACCGAAAAATCACATTTTTGATGAACTGAACCGCCGTGGCCGCATCACACTTGCTAACAGGTTCTGCCTCCACCGACTTTGTAAACTTGTCCACCGCCACCAGGAGGTGGGTCTTCTTATCTTTGGACATTTTGAAAGGCCCAACCATATCTAGCCCCCAAGTCGCAAACGGCCAAGTAATTGGAATCATCCTCAATTCTTGAGCCGGTACATGAGCACGTCTTGAAAACCTTTGGCAACCATCACATCGTCTGACCAGATCCTTCGCATCAGCATGAGCAGTTAACCAATAGAAACCATGGCGAAACGCTTTTTAGCCACCAGAGACTTTGAACCGACATGGTGACCACAATCTCCTTCGTGGATCTCACACAAAATTTCACGGCCTTCTTCAGGAGACTCGCAACGTTGAAAAGCTCCTGATACACTGCAATGATGCAACTCACCGTTGATGACAGCCATGGACTTGGATCGCCGGATTATCTACCGGGCCAGAATCTCATCTTCTGGCAACTCGCCCCGGTTCTTGTACGTCGTGTAAGGAAGCGTCCAATCCGGAATAACATGAAGAACTGCCACCAATTGAGCCTCCGGATCAGGAATGGCCAAATCCTCTTCACCAGGGATCTTCACCGACGGGTTGTCCAGCACATCCAGAAAAACATTGGGTGGGACCGGTTTGCGTTGAGAGCCCAGCCGGCTTAAAGCATCCGCCGCTTCATTTTTCTGCCGGTCCACGTGGTCCACCTGATAGCCTCTGAAATAACCTGCAACAATATCCACCTCACGACGATATGCTGCCATGAGTGGGTCCTTGGAGTCCCAAGTGCCAAACACTTGCTGAGCCACCAGGTCCGAATCACTGAAGGACTTAACTCGACTTAGATTCATCTCCTTAGCCATCCGAAGACCATGGAGCAAGGCTTCATACTCAGCTGCATTGTTAGTATAAGGGAACATTAAATGGAGAACATAACAAAACTTATCACCTCGTGGGGAAGTTAATACGACTCCAGCCCCCGAGCCTTCCAACTGCCTGGATCCATCAAAATGGATGGTCCAATACGTATGATTTGGCTTTTCTTCAGGTGCTTGCATTTCTGTCCAATCATTGATGAAATCAACAAGTGCTTGAGACTTAATCGTTGTCCGAGGCACATATTTCAAACCGTACGGCCCCAGCTCTATAGCCCACTTTGCAATCCGGCCAGTTGCTTCCCGGTTCTGGATGATATCTCCCAAAGGAGCAGAACTGACCACCGTAATTGGGTGCCCTTGGAAGTATTGCTTAAGCTTCCGGCTTGCCATAAAAACTCCATACACCAGCTTCTGCCAGTGCGGATACCTTTGCTTGGACTCAATGAGTACCTCGCTGATATAATAGACCAGACGTTAAACCGGATGCTCCTTACCTGCCTCCTTTTGTTCCACCATAATAGCCACGCTGACTGCACGAGCATTAGCAGCAACATATAGCAGTAACGGCTCCTTGTCAATGGGAGCGGCGAGCACAGGCGGATTGGCCAATTGCCGCTTTAAGTCCTCAAATGCTTCATTAGCAGCAGAACTCCAGACGAACTAATCCGTCTTCTTCAACATCTGATACAAAGGGGTCGCCTTCTCACCAAGGCGGCTGATAAACCGGCTTAACGCGGCAATCCGGCCTGCCAGGCGTTGAACATCATTGATACACTTCGGTTTAGCCAGGGAGGTGATGGCTGTGATCTTCTCCGGATTAGCCTCAATTCCCCTGTTGGACACCAGAAAACCCAATAACTTGCCCGCCGGTACACCAAAGACACACTTGTCCGGATTAAGCATCATCTTGTACGTCCTTAGGTTATCAAAGGTTTCCTTCAAATCATCAACCAGAGTCTCCTTCTCCCTGGATTTAACCACGATATCATCCACGTAAGCATGTACATTACGGCCAATCTGCTTGTGAAGACAATTTTGTACACACCATTGATAAGTTGCCTGGGCACTTTTGAGCCCAAAGGGCATAGACACATAGCAGAAGGCTCCAAAGGGAGTTATGAATGTCGTCTTCTCCTGGTCCTTAACTACCATTTTGATCTGATGATAGCCAGAATATGCATCCAAAAAACTTAAATGCTCACAACCCGTCGTAGCATCAATGATTTGATCAATACGGGGGAGGGCAAAAGGATTTGCTGGACAAGCCTTATTAAGATCTGTGTAATCCACACACATACGCCAGGTGCCGTTTTTCTTAAGGACTAGCACCGGATTGGCAAGCCACTCAGGGTGAAAAACTTCAACAATAAAACCAGCTGCTAAGAGCCTGGCTACCTCTTCTCCAATCGCCTTGCGTCTTTCTTCATTAAACCGGCGGAGGAACTGTTTCACCGGTTTGTATTTAGGATCCACATTAAGTGTGTGCTCGGTGAGTTGCCTCAGTACACCTGGCATGTCAGAGGGATTCCATGCAAAAATGTCCCGATTCTCACGGATGAACTCGATGAGCGCGCTTTCCTATTTCGGATCCAAGTTGGCACTAATGATGAACTGCTTGGACGAATTGCCAGGTACGAAGTCAACAAGCTTAGTATCTGCTGCCGATTTGAACTTCAGGGCCGGATCATGCTCCATAGTTGGCTTCTTCAACGGAGTCATGTCCGCCGGATCAACATTGTCTTTATAGTACTTCAACTCCTCGGTGGCACAAACCGACTCTGCATAAGCCGCATCTCCTTCCTCGTATTCCAAAGCGATTTTGCGGCTTCCGTGTACCATTATTGTCCCCTTGTGACCCGGCATCTTGAGCTGCAAATACACATAACATGGCCGAGCCATAAACTTGGCGTATGCCGGACGCCCAAACAGGGCATGATATAGACTTTGGATTTTCACCACTTCAAACGTTAATGTCTCCAACCTAGAATCATGATCATCCCCAAAGGCCACTTCAAGAGCTATCTTACCAACGGGATATGCTGATCTGCCAGGCACTACACCGTGGAATACTGTATTGGACGGTTTGAGATTCTTATCTGTTAGTCCCATACGACGGAAGGTCTCATAGTATAGGATGTTAATGCTGCTCCCTCCATCCATGAGCACCTTGGTGAACTTATAACCTCCCACCTGAGGCGCCACCACCAGAGCCAACTGACCCGGATTATCAACCTGGAGTGGGTGATCCTCTCTGCTCCATATGATTGGCTGTTCAGACCAACGTAGATAACGGGGTGTGGCCGGTTCAACAGAGTTGACTGCCCGCCTCTGAACCTTCCAGTCTCGCTTGTCCAGGCTAGTGGTAAAGACATGGTACTGCCCATTACTCAACTACTTTGGGTTGCTTTGGTAACCTGACTGTTGCTGCTGTTGGTTGTAACCACCCTGGTTGTTCTGACTATTTTGACCATCATGTCCGCCTAGATTACCATTAAATCCTGAACCGGAACTTCCTCCATCGTAACCCGGCCCGGACCCTGAGCCACCGCCAGATCCGTGATCATACCAGAAATTATTAGAATTCTTGAACTCCTGCATAATAAAGCAATCCTTCCAAAGGTGGTTTGCTGGCTCCTCCTTCGTCCCATGTCTTGGACAGGGCTGGCTTAGCAGATAGTTCAGGCGGTTTGGGTTGGGGTTGGGCGCTCCACTACGATTTTTCGGCCTACCCTTGCGCCGCTGGCCATTGTCCTGTACGTTGGTATTAGCCACAAAATCCATGTTGCCATCCGCTTTACGCTTGCCTCCTCCGCCATTGCCTACCCAGTGATGCTGCTGACCTTTGGAGTTGTTGTTCTTCTTCCCCTTCCCTGTCTTGTCATCATCAGATTCGGGATCCTTGGTACTATCAGAATCAGCATATTTTACCAAAGCGGCCATGAGGGTCCCCATCTCGGTGCAATGACGCTTCATCCGTCCCAATTTCAACTTCAGGGGCCCAAACCGGCAGTTGCCTTCTAGGGTTAATACTGTGGTGTCAGCGTTGATGCGGTCTGAGGAGTGCAACACTTGTGAAACCCAGCGTACCCAATGAGTCGTTGACTCTCCTTCCTCCTGGACGCATGCAGCTAAGTCCACTATCGACATAGGCTGTTTACAGGTATCCTTGAAATTGTTGATAAACCGGGCTCGTAATTGGGCCCATGAACTGATAGAATTAGCGGGCAAGATTTTTAACCAAGTACGGGCCGTTCCTTCAAGCATCATGGTGAAGTATTTCGCACACGCCGTGTCATCCACATCAAGCATCTCCATGGCCATCTCATAGCTCTCTACCCATGTCTCTGGTGGTTGATCCGCCGTATAATTTGGTAGCTTGCGTGGGCCTTTGAAATCCTTGGGCAGGCACACGTTGCGTAAAGCGGGGACGAGGCAAGGCACCCCCAAAGAACTAGAAGTAACACCAGGTTCGATCGAAATGGTTGGACGAACCGGCGTGAGCTGCCGAGCCTGATGCTGTGCGTCTAACTCGGCCTCCCTACGCGCTCGGGTCCAGTTCACCACTTCCTGAGCGTCATCAGCACCACCCGTCGGGTTGTTACCATGGGGTGCTCCACGTCGTTCATTACTCGACACTGCTGGTTCATCCATATGCCTGATATAGCTCCGGCTTGGACGGGGGGTCGAGTGGATCCTGTCGCGGCTGTACGAGTACGCCTCCTGTTGGGCCAAAGCTGTCCTCAGAAGTTCCTTGACCCGTCTCGTCTCTACTGCCTGTGGCGAGTCACCTTCAACTGGAATGGCCTCCAGTCGTGCAGCAGCGGCAACAAGATTGTCCATTGGGTTGGAGTAGTGACCCGGAGGTGTTAAAGCATCCCGAGGTATAACGGTGTTTTGACGAGGCGGGTCCATCTGACGGGGCTGAACCGGTGCACCGGTCCCAGGGGCTTCTGCCCGGTTCCCCTCCAGCGGATTACTGGCTCTTGGTCCTGGAGTGTTGAAAAGGTCTCTGGCCTCGAAAACCGGAGGTAAGCGGGACCAGTGCTTCCTCCTCATGACTTCATGCGACGCGCTCTGATCCAACATAAGCCTGTAGGCCTGTGTGTCTAAAGCAGCCCGCTCTGCAGCCATCCTGGTGTCCTCAGCCGCCAGATCCATTTTGGCCTGGGTGATTTGTTCCTTTACCTTTGCAATCTCCGTGTTGTGAGCGTCATGATCTGGCGGATTAACTTCTGCCATAAGCACAGCCAACGCATCAAATAGTTCTGATAGAACCTGAGCCGGTGGGCGCACAGGGCCTCCCGCCCCGACAACCGTTGCCGCTGCTGAACTGGAGATCGTTGCCGCGGCTGTCGAAGAGTGAAGCGCTGCTTGTGTTCCGGTCATGAATATTCCAACCCGGTTAGGCAGATCAGAGGGGTTCGGAATACTGTCGCCATCGGAACAACTCTCAATCCGGCCATCTTGTAGCTGATAAAGAGATTCGGTTTCTCCGGTCGAAGATTCGTCACCGGAACGAACGGCAGTCGCCCCGTGAAGCTCCGATCCATCCTCATAACTCCCTCCATGGATCATTCCCATGAAGGCATGCTTCATGGCCGGTTTAACCCGGGCGGATCGCGCACGTTGAGCCGTCTCGACGAGGTCGGTGCAGATGTCCGGCTCAGGGCCCGGTTCACCAATCTTGCCAATGAAAACGTGAATGCTACCAAAGGGGACCCGGTACCCGTACTCAATTGAGCCGACCTCGGGGCCCCAGCCTGCGTCGTCGATGTAGAGTTTGCCGTGACGACTCTTAGTCATCCGGCCTACAGTGTAGCCCTCGAGTCCTTTAAAGCGGCCCTCCAAGAACCGGAAACCATCGTGCGATAGCCCCACGGTGGGCGCCAACTGTCATGGTTTTGTCACGGCAGATGTCCTAGAGAAAGGACTTAGTCGTGGAGCCATCGGCACGGGTTAGCTTGAAGGGGTTAAAGCGGACACAAGGACGCAAGAGAGTTTATACTAGTTCGGCCCCTTCAATGAAGGTAAAAGCCTACGTCTAGTTGTGATGGAATTGATGGGTGTTTCGATGACTAGGGAGCAAATAAGCTTCGCCTATGTCTCGAGTTGTTGTCGATCCTTGAACCGCCACCGGGTCGTCCCCTTATATACATGGGTGATGCCCGTCGGTTTACAGAGTCCCGATACCGGCTCATAGATGCGTCCGGTTCGGTCTCCACTATTGCTAACTTATAACACAAGTTACATACCGACGCCGGTTTATAACTATAGGCCTTAAACCGATTATAGGCCTTCAGCCCTCATCTGCCCTCATGGGCTTTTATCATACTCAACTACTGATGAAGTTAACTCGGCCTGTCCTGGCCGGTTTACGCCCAGTAGTAATATCCCCAACAATATGGCTCCTGCCAGTTGCCGATAACTTGGTTACAAAACATGATCATCTCATACAATAAAATTTAGCATCATGTCTTGACCATATCACATCACAACATGCCCTGCAAAAATGAGTTAGACGTCCTCTACTTTGTTGTTGCAAGTTTTATGTGGCTGCTACGGGCTTAAGCAAGAACCAATCTTACCTACGCATCAAAACCACAACATAGTTTGTCAAGTTGGTGCTGTTTTAACCTTCGCAAGGACCGGGCGTAGCCACACTCGGTTCAACTAAAGTTGGAGAAACTGTCACCTGCAAGCCACCTATGTGCAAAGCACGTCGGGAGAACCGGTCTCGCGTAAGCGTACGCGTAATGTCGGTCCGGGCCGCTTTGTCCAACAATACCGCCGAACCAAAGTATGACATGCTGGTAAGCAGTATGACTTATATCGCCCACAACTCACTTGTGTTCTACTCGTGCATATAACATCAACATATAAAACCTAGGCTCGGATGCCACTGTTGGGGAACGTAGTAATTTAAAAAAAATTCCTACGCACACGCAAGATCATGGTGATGCATAGCAACGAGAGGGGAGAGTGTGATCTACGTACCCTTGTAGATCGACAACGGAAGCGTTAGGTTGATGTAGTCGTGCGTCTTCACGGCCCGACCGATCAAGCACCGAAACTACGGCACCTCCGAGTTCTAGCACACGTTCAGCTCGATGACGATCCCCGGACTCCGATCCAGCAAAGTGTCGGGGAAGAGTTCCGTCAGCACGACGGCGTGGTGATGATCTTGATGTACTAATGTCGCAGAGCTTCGCCTAAGCACCGCTACAATATTATCAAGGACTATGGTGGAAGGGGGCACCGCACACGGCTAAGAATATGATCACGTGGATCAACTTGTCTCTCAAGGGGTGCCCCTTGCCTCCGTATATAAAGGCTCAAAGGGGGGGGGTGCGGCCGGCCATGATAGGGCGCGCCAGGAGGAGTCCTACTCCCTCCGGGAGTAGGATTCCCCCCCTTTCCTAGTTGGAATAGGATTCGTTAAGTGGGAAAGAGGAGAGAGAGAAGGAAGGGGGGCACCGGCCCCCTCTCTCCTTGTCCTATTCGGACTAGGGGGGAGGGGCGCACGGCCCAGCCCTGGCCACCTCTCCTCTCTTCCACTAAGGCCCATTAAGGCCCATATACCTCCCGGGGGGTTCCGGTAACCTCCCGGTAATCCGGTAAAATCCCGATTTCATCCGGAACACTTCCGATATCCAAATATAGGCTTCCAATATATCAATCTTTATGTCTCGACCATTTCGAGACTCCTCGTCATGTCCGTGATCACATCCGGGACTCCGAACAAACTTCGGTACATCAAAATGCATAAACTCATAATATAACTGTCATCAAAACTTTAAGCGTGCGGACCCTACGGGTTCGAGAACAATGTAGACATGACCGAGACACTCCGGTCAATAACCAATAGCGGAACCTGGATGCTCATATTGGCTCCTACATATTCTACGAAGATCTTTTATCGGTCAGACAGCATAACAACATACGTTGTTCCCTTTGTCATCGGTATGTTACTTGCCCGAGATTCGATCGTCGGTATCCAATACCTAGTTCAATCTCGTTACCGGCAAGTCTCTTTACTCGTTCCGTAATACATCATCTCACAACTAACTCATTAGCTGCAATGCTTGCAAGGCTTATGTGATGTGCATTACCGAGAGGGCCCAGAGATACCTCTCCGACATCGGAGTGACAAATCCTAATCTCGAAATACGCCAACCCAACATGTACCTTTGGATACACCTGTAGAGCTCCTTTATAATCACCCAGTTACGTTGTGACGTTTGGTAGCACACAAAGTGTTCCTCCAGCAAACGGGAGTTGCATAATCTCATAGTCATAGGAACATGCATAAGTCATGAAGAAAGCAATAGCAACATACTAAACGATCGGGTGCTAAGCTAATGGAATGGGTCATGTCAATCAGATCATTCACCTAATGATGTGATCCCGTTAATCAAATAACGACTCTTTGTCCATGGTTAGGAAACATAACCATCTTTGATTAACGAGCTAGTCTAGTAGAGGCATACTAGTGACACTCTGTTTGTCTATGTATTCACACATGTATTATGTTTCCGGTTAATACAATTCTAGCATGAATAATAAACATTTATCATGATATAAGGAAATAAATAATAACTTTATTATTGCCTCTAGGGCATATTTCCTTCAACTAGAACAACCAACTGTAAGAAATTGGGTGAAGCTATTTTGGTGGAGATTTATCATATTAGGTAAGAAAAAACAAACTAGGCTACAAAAATGTGGGTGGGGGTGGACTCCAAATCGTGGCAACCAAGCTGTTGATACCAAATTATGTAGGGCTAATCCTAATTGTTGCCCCTTCGCAATTTGGAGGTGGGTTGAGAGAAACCTCAAATAACACAAGAAACACAAGAGGAAACTCAAAATAACAAGGTTCACACCACAAGTTTTACTCAAATCACAAGCAAGAAGGGATACACATCCAACAAGCAATACAGGTAAAAGTAAATATGTAGGGTTCTCCCCAAATATCTAAGAGAGATGGGGTCTTGAGAGGTATTTCTTCCTCAATCCAAAGGATATGAAGGACTTAATAATCCACAAGGGGATTCTTCTCCTAGAAGGAGGTCTTGATCCTCTAGGAGGAGACAGATGAGCAAAGCCCTCTCAAGATATGTTCTAAATGCTTTTCTAACCCTAAAAAAGAGACGATGTACTAATTATATAGGTGTTGAAGGTAGGTGAGGAAGTCAAGGGTACAAGGGACATTTCCCCATCACTGCTCACATGCATGAACGTGTGCATGGGATCAGGGCGTGTGCATGAGTGGTCATAGAACATACGAGGGGCCACATGTGCACAAGGGTTGAGGGCCCCGTGTGCACGGGTGTGCAGAGAGTTTTCTAGGTACCCTGTGCCCATGGAGGGTCTAGGATACTGTGTGCACGGTGTGTCCAAAGAGCTTTTGTCGATATTCATTCATGTTGGGGAACGTTGCAGAAAACAAAAAAATTTCCTACGTTTACACCAAGATCCATCCATGAGTTCATCTAGCAACGAGTGATCGGATGCATCTACATACCTTTGTAGATCACGAGCGGAAGCGTTCAAGAGAACGGGGATAAGGGAGTCATACTCGACGTGATCCAAATCACCGGAGATCCTAGCGCCGAACGGACGGCACCTCCGCGTTCAACACACGTACGGTCAGCGTGACATCTCCTCCGAGTTTGGAAACGAAGCTGCAGCCTTAATTGTCGTAGGCTTGTTAACAGGATAAGGTTCTTTATAACTAGTGACGTCACACCGGTCTACCGCGAGCAGAGAAGATGACATCACGGCGGTTCAACAAAATACAAGAAGATGTTGAAGATGAAGATTTTTTCTAAGGATTGACATGAACCTGTTCAAATCAATTTGGGGCCTAATATTGGGGATATTACTACTGGGCGTAAACCGGCCAGGACAGGCCGGGTTAACTTCATCAGTAGTTGAGTATGATAAAAGCCCATGAGGGCAGATGAGGGCTGAAGGCCCATAATCGGTTTAAGGCCTATATTATAAACCGGCGTCAGTATGTAACTTGTGTTATAAGTTAGGAATAGTGGAGACCGAACCGGACGCATCTATGAGCCGGTATCAGGACTCTGTAAACCGACGGGCGTCACCCATGTATATAAGGGGATGACCCGGTGGCGGTTCAAGGACAGACAAAAACTCGAGACATAGGCGAAGCTTATTTGCTCCCTAGTCATCGAAACACCCATCAATTCCATCACAACTAGACGTAGGCTTTTACCTTCATTGAAGGGGCCGAACTAGTATAAACTCTCTTGCGTCCTTGTGTCCGCTTTAACCCCTTCAAGCTAACCCGTGGCGATGGCTCCACGACTAAGTCCTTTCTCTAGGACATCTGCCGTGACAAAACCACGACACATCAAAACCACAACATAGTTTGTCAAGTTGGTGCTGTTTTAACCTTCGCAAGGACCGGGCGTAGCCACACTCGGGTCAACTAAAGTTGGAGAAACTGTCACCTGCAAGCCACCTATGTGCAAAGCACGTCGGGAGAACCGGTTTCGCGTAAGCGTACGCGTAATGTCGGTCCGGGCCGCTTCGTCCAACAATACCGCCGAACCAAAGTATGACATGCTGGTAAGCAGTATGACTTATATCGCCCACAACTCACTTGTGTTCTACTCGTGCATATAACATCAACATATAAAACCTAGGCTCGGATGCCACTGTTGGGGAACGTAGTAATTTAAAAAAAATTCCTACGCACACGCAAGATCATGGTGATGCATAGCAACGAGAGGGGAGAGTGTGATCTACGTACCCTTGTAGATCGACAACGGAAGCGTTAGGTTGATGTAGTCGTGCGTCTTCACGGCCCGACCGATCAAGCACCGAAACTACGGCACCTCCGAGTTCTAGCACACGTTCAGCTCGATGACGATCCCCGGACTCCGATCCAGCAAAGTGTCGGGGAAGAGTTCCGTCAGCACGACGG